>NC_088810.1:6179820-6438606 GCF_011386835.1 Chrysemys picta bellii | reverse complement strand
GGAGAGATGGCAAACAGCAATTATGGTCCCAGTAACCCACTGGGAATTAGACAAGTACCATCCCCCATACCCTGAAGGAATTCCATCCCTTTCTATCCCCAGCCAGCTCGGTGCATTTTACATCAGTGCCCTTTGCAAACTGTGTTATTGATAGACTGGGAAAGGGAGTCAGAGAGGAGTTAGAGCCCTGCCAATCAGCTCCTCCCTCTGCCCCCAGCAGTGTGCAGCGGTGTGCAGGGGGTGCTGGGGGCGAGGGGGTAAGAGCGAGGGTGGGGCATGCTTGGGGGAAAGGGACAGAATGGGGCAGCAAGAGATGGGGCAGAGCAGCGGCTGGAAGAGGCAGGGAGGGGGCAGGAAGAGGCAGAGCGGGGGAGGGACCGTAGGGGAAGGTGTGGAGTGGGGGCAGGCCCTGGGGCAGAGCTGGGGGTTGAGCACCCCCCCGGCACATTAGAAAGTCAGCACCTCAAACATTTAACAACAGTGTTTTTGCAAATGAAAAATAATTAAGATTTTGTTTTCTGTTGAAAAACCAAAACAAGGCCTGGGCTATTTTTGAAACTAGAAGGAAAAGAAGAGCTGGAAGCTGTTTTATTGACTCTTATGACACATCCCGAGGAGAGATGAGGGTCTTTCCTGAACTCTCACTTAGGTTAAGTATCAGGGGGGTAGCCGTGTTAGTCTGTATCTACAAAAACAACAAGGAGTCTGGTGGCACCTTAAAGACTAACAGATTTATTTGGGCATAAGCTTTCGTGCATCCGAAGAAGTGAGGTTTTTACTCACGAAAGCTTATGCCCAAATAAATCTGTTAGTCTTTAAGGTGCCACCAGACTCCTTGTTGTTTTCACTTAGGTTAGCAGGAGATTGAAAAGCACAATGGGCACTTCTGTACCCAGCACTGTAGGGGGCAGTGTCGTTTCACGGCTGGGTTACTGGACGTGATTTTAGTCAATTAATCAACAGCGTGCCATCGCTGGTAAATAGTATCAATGGTCAATGAGGGTCTGGCTGGAGAATCTTGCCTGCATGCTGGGGGTTCTACTGATCGCCATATTTGGGGTCGGGAAGGAATTTTCCTCCAGGGTAGATTGGCAGAGGCCCTGGAGGTTTTTCGCCTTCCTCCGCAGTATGGGGCGGGGGTCGCTAGCTGGAGGATTCTCTGTGACTTGAAGTCCTTAAATCACAGGATTTGGGGACTTCAACAGCTGAGTCAAGGGAAAGGGTCAGCTTTTGTGGCCTGCATCATGTGGGAGGTCAGACTAGATGATCATACTGGTCCCTTCTGACCTTAAAGTCTATGAGTCTATGAGCTGCTGGTTGGGAAATGGGAGCCAGTGTGGTCTGGTTAAAAGTATGTATATGAGATGTACCTATCTCATCGAACAGGAAGGGACCTTGAAGGATCATCAAGTTCAGCCCCCTGCCTTCACTAGCAGGACCAAGTACTGATTTGCCCCAGATCTCTGGTGGCTCTCTCAAGGATCAAATTTACAAACCCTGACTTTAGCAAGCCAATGCTCAAACCACTGGGCTGGGAGACAAGAGGTCTGGGACCTATTCTGGGCTCTGCTGCTGACTTTCCCGGTGACTTTAGCTGAGTCGCTTTCCTTTTTGTGCCTTTCTTTCTTCTTCTCTTTGCCTTCCTTCAGTTAGTCTGATTGGTCACTGTTAAATGCACCAGAATCACTTTAAAGACTCTCAGAGTCAACTGCCTCTGGAGTATCTATGGACAGAGCAGGCAGGGCTCAACATGCCCCCAAACCGCTAGCCAGAAAAGGCAGGAGTTATTTAGTGCTGCTCTTTCTCCGATATCTCTGAAATAATGCTGGTTTTGTGGCAGTGACTGAGCCAGGCAGCTCCTGGGGTGGGAAATTTCCCAGCTTCCTGGTCGATTTCCACCCTCCCTTCTATTGAAATATTTCCTAGATACCCACGTGTTTCACTGGCTTACATGTGAAGAAAACCCCTTTTTCAAATGGGCTAAATTCTATTCTAATGTAAACTGGCATTTATTTCTCTATTGATTTCAGTGGCGCAAGGCCAATTTACATCTGCTGGGGAGCAGCTCTCTGGTGTAGTTGAGACCATGTCTACGATTGTCCATGGGGATGCTATTATCCCCACTCCAGATGTGCAGAATGACAGCATTTGCAGCCAATCACAGCTCCCAGTGTGTATGATCCTACTAGGCAGTGGTTCTTAACATGGGTATTAAGAACAGGTCCCACCGAATCCCCACAAAATGGCTACTTGTATAATAGAAGAATTGACACTGAAAAGAATATCTGGATTGATTCTTTTCAGGGTAGCAGCCGTGTTAGTCTGTATCCTCAAAAAGCACTCTATATGCATCCAAAGAAGTGGGTTGTAGCCCACGAAAGCTTATGCTCTAATAAATTTGTTAGTCTCTGAGGTGCCACTAGTACTCCTGCTCTTTTTGTGGATTGATTCTGACACACACTTTGGAATTTAGACTCCCATTGCTTTGTCTTTTGCCCCAGTCCTTCCTGGCACATCTGTCCAGGCTATTCCAACTGACCACTGGCTCAGGGTTCAGGCTTGCTAAGAGCCACTGTGAGAACAGAAAACAGCCTGACAACAAATCAGATTTGGAATACTCCCCACAGGAAGGCTCTCAGCTACGTCCTCTAAAACCTGTAAGGAAAAAGCTGGGAGTTAGCTGATCCTACGCTTTCTCCAGTATCATCACACTAGAGCTATTTCCCTCCCATTGTCCATAGGTTAACCACACCATGTCCACACCAGCAGCACCTTGTCAGTACAGCTATCCCAGTGTACTAGTGCACTTTTGTGGGTGTAGGTTATACTAGCGCATTCTGAGCTAACTAATCTCTACAGGGAAAAGTATCGTTTTGCTGCTATGACTGTGTCTAGACAAGGGGCTTTTGCCAGCACAGCCGTGTCAGCCGAATTCCGCGGAGGCAGGGAATATCAAGTTCCTGCCGGGACCAGGGCTGGGGCCGGGAGGGAGGAAGGGGGGGCAGCGAGATCCTCCCAGGGCTGGGTGGGGGAGGGAGGAGAGTGAGCTTCTGTGCCCCCCAAAAAGGGGTCAAATTTAAATTCCCGCGCATGCCCCTGCAAAGTGGGAAGTGATTCTTCAGATGGTTCTAAAGAACAGGCCCACGGAGATGAACAAACCGACAACTAGTATTAGAGGGGAAATGAAACTGCAAAAAACTTCTGGATTAACTGCTGGATTAGCCCCTTTGGGATTTAGGAATCCATTGCTCTGTTTTTTGTCCCAATCCTTGCACATCTGTTCAGGCTATTCCAACTGACACTTCCTTCGGGTTCGGGCTTGCTAAGAGGTGCTGGGATAATATAAAACAGCCTGACAACAAAGCAAATGTGATTACTTACCCCAAGAAGGCTTCCAGCTAGTCTCCCAGAGGCCTGCAAGGAAATTGCTGGGAGTTAATTGCTGCTGCTCTTTCTCTAATGGCATCAAACTTCCCTCCCATTGTCCATAGCTCAACCACAACACGGCTACACTAGCAGCGCCGTGTCAGTATGGCGATCCCAGCGTACTACTGCAGTGTTGGTGGTGTAGCTTATTCTAGCTGTCTCTGAGCAAAATGATCTCTATGGCAAATGCTCGGTTATGCTGGTATGAATGCGTCTCCACTAGGGCCATTTTACAGCACAGTCATGTCAGTCAGAGGTCAAATATCTTCAGCCCCCAGAATGACACCGCTATGCCAGCAGAAGTCTGTAGTGTAGAGATGTCTCCAGACAGCTCTGTGATGGGCAACGTTCCCACTGCCCTTCTTTCTCTGTGCTGGGATTAATCTCCAGAGTTTGGCAGTTTCCTTACTGCTCGGGATAAGAATTTGAGCTGGTTGAAATTTTTAACAATGAATTTTTTTCTAGACTGACCTACCGAATAACACAGCACAGAATCTCACCCAATGATTCCTGCATCTAGCCCTAACTTCTGTTCTATTTAGAGCATACCTTTTCTGAACAGATCCCATCTAGATTTAAAGACTTTCGGTGATTAAGGCCCTATCTCTATTACCATTTTTCTTGGCACAGCTGTGCCGCTGTAAGCTCTCTGGTGTAGATTGCGCTTCTTGTCTTTGGACTCCCCGGGCTCTCTCAGCTAGCCTAACCTCTGAGCCCACCTCTGGAGGCCAATGGCCTTCCTATGTTTAATCTGATTGAAAGGTCTCAAACTAATGTAAAAGCCCCCAAAGGAGAATAAATTCTGAATACTCACAGACAAATCACCTTCATTGCTTAAATCAGCCTAGAAGGAAAAAAAACTATTACTAAAACATTAATTCCTTGTTGCTGCTCTTTCTCTGGGAGCAGTGAAATGAAAATGATGTCCGGAAAGGAACTGGACTCAAACGGCTGCTGGTTGGGAAATGGGAGCCAGTGTGGTCTGGTAAAAAGGGAGCTGGCCTGGGAGACAAGAGCTCGGGGATCTGTTCTGGGCTCTGCTGCTGACTTTCCCAGTGACTTTAGGTGAGTTCCTTCCCCTCTCTCTGCCTTCCTTTCTTCTCTTTGCCTTCCATTATTTAGTCTGATCGGTCGCAGCTAAATGCACCAAAATCACTTTACAGACACACAGAGTCAAGTGTCTTTGGAGAGCACCAGGACAGGGCTCAATGTTAATTTTTTTCTAGACTGACCTCCTGAATGACACAGGGCGAATCTCACCCAATGATTCCTGCGTCTAGCCCATAACTTCTGTTCTATTTAGAGCATAACTTTCATAAAGCTATCCCGTCGATATTTAAACACTTTCGGTCATTAAGGCCATATCTACATTACCATTTACGTCAGCAAAATTTATGTCGCTCACAGGTGTGAAAAAAATACCCCCGTGAGTGGTTTACGTTTCGCCAGCACAAACAGTAGTGAGCACAGCGCTGTGTTGGTGTGAGAGCTTGGACTCGCTGGGCTCTCTGAGCTAGCCAAACCTCTGAGCCCACCACTTGAGGCCAATGGGCTTCCTATGTTTAATCTGATTTAAAGGCTAATCTAAAAGCTCCAAAGGGGAGTAAATTCTGAATACTCACAGACAAATCACCTTCATGGCTTAAATCAGCCTAGAAGAAAAAAAAACTATTACTAAAACATTAATTCCTTGTTGCTGCTCTTTCTCTGGGAGCAGTGAAATGAAAATGATGTCCTGAAAGGAACTGGACTCAAACGTCTGCTGGTTGGGAAATGGGAGCCAGTGTGGTCTGGTAAAAAGGGAGCTGGGCTGGGAGACAAGAGCTTGGGGATGTGTTCTGGGCTCTGCTGCTGACTTTCCCGGTGACTTTAGATGCGTTGCTTTCCCTCTCTGTGCCTTCTTTTTTCTCTTTTCCTTCCTTTATTTAGTCTGATCGGTCGAAGCTACATGCACCAGAATCACTTTACAGACTATCAGAGTCAACTGCTTCTGGAGAATTTATGGACAGAGCACCACAAGCAGGGCTCAACTTCCCCTGAAACCGCTAGGCAGACAAAGGCAGGAGTTATTTAGTGCTGCTCTTTCTCCGATATCGTTGAAATCATACTAGTTTTGTGGCAGTGGCTGAGACGGGCAGCTCCTGTGGTGGGAAATTTCTCAGCTCCCTGGTCCATTCCCGCTCTCCCTTCTATTGAAATATTTCCTACATCCCCACATCCTTCACTGGTTTCTATGTGAGGAAACCCCTTTTTCAAATGTGGTAAATTCTATTCTAATGTAAATTGGCATTTCTCTATTGACTTCAGTGGTGCGAGGCCGATTTACATCTGCTGGGGAGCTATTCCCTGGTGTGGTTGAGACCATGCATAGGATTGTCCATGGTGATGCTATTATCCCCACTCCAGAATAAAAGGTTCCCAGTGAATCACAGCTCCCAGTGAGTCTGACTCCGCTGAGAAGTGGTTCTTCTCACGGTTGTAGAGAACAGAGCCTAGAGAGGCCCAACAAACCGGCTACTGGCATAATGAGAAAACTGACGCTGCAAAGAACACCTGGATTAACTCTGACACCCCCCTCTGGGATATCCCGCTCTGACACCCTGTACTGAAATATCTGGTAGATGCCCCGACTCGCATGCTTCATTGTCTGCCATGTTAGGAAACTCTTTTTCAAGTGGTCCCAATTCTATTCTGATATAAACTGCCACTACGCTATTGGCATCAGTGGAGAGAGGATGTCTTCCACATGCTGGGGACCTGCTCCAGTGTATAGTTAATAGTGTGTTTGTGATTGTCCATGGTGATACTATTATCCCACGGCCCTGTGGAGCCGAATGCCGCGGAGGCAGGGAATATCAAATTCCTGCCGGGACCGGGGCTGGGTCCAAGTGGAGGGAGGGGGAGCAGGGAGATCCTACCAGGGCCGGGTGGGGGAGGGAGGAGAGTGAGCTTCTGTGCCCCCCCAAAAAGGAGTCAAATTTAAATTCCTGTGCAAGATCCTGAAAAGTGGCAAGTGATTCTTCAGATGGTTCTAAAGAACAGGCCCACGGAGATGGAACACACCGGCAACTAGTATTAGAGGGGAAAGGAAGCCGCTAAAAACTTCTGGATTAACTCCTGCATTAACCCCTTTGGGATTTAGGAACCCATTCCTCTGTTTTTTTCCCAGTCCTTGCACATCTGTTCAGGCTATTCCAACTGACACTTCCTTTGGGTTTGGGCTTGCTAAGAGGTGCTGGGATAATATAAAACAGCCTGACAACAAAGCAAATGTGATGACTCACACCAAGAAGGCTTCCAGCTAGTCTCCCAGACGCCTGCAAGGAAATTGCTGGGAGTTAATTGCTGCTGCTCTTTCTCTAATGGCATCAAACTTCCCTCCCATTGTCCATAGCTCAACCACACCCCGGCTACACGAGCAGCGCCGGGTCAGTATGGCGATCCCAGCGTACTACTGCAGTGTTGGCGGTGTAGCTTATTCTAGCTGTCTCTGAGCAAAATGATCTCTATGGCAAATGCTCGGTTATGCTGCTATGAATGTGTCTCCACTAGGGCCATTTTACAGCACAGCCATGTCAGTCAGAGGTCAAATACCTTCAGCCCCCAGAATGACATCGCTATGCCAGCAGAAGTCTGTAGTGTAGAGATGTCTCCAGACAGCTCTGTGATGGGCAACGTTCCTACTGCCCTTCTTTCTCTGTGCTGGGATTAACCTCCAGAGTTTGGCAGTTTCCTTACTGCTCGGGATAAGAATTTGAGCTGGTTGAAATTTTTACCAATGAACTTTTTTCAAGACTGACCTACCGAATAAGACACAGCACAGAATCTCACCCAATGATTCCTGCATCTAGCCCTAACTTCGGTTCTATTTAGAGCATACCTTTTCTGAACAGATCCCATCTAGATTTAAAGACTTTCAGTGATTAAGGCCCTATCTCTATTACCATTTTTCTTGGCACAGCTGTGCCGCTGTAAGCTCTCTGGCATAGATTGCGCTTCTTGTCTTGGACTCCCCGGGCTCTCTCAGCTAGCCTAACCTCTGAGCCCCCCTCTGGAGACCAATGGCCTTCCTATGTTTAATCTGATTTAAAGGTCCCAAAGTAATGTAAAAGCCCCCAAAGGAGAGTAAATTCTGAATACTCACAGACAAATCACCTTCATTGCTTAAATCAGCCTAGAAGGAAAAAAAAACTATTACTAAAACATTAATTACTCGTTGCTGCTCTTTCTCTGGGAGCAGTTAAATGAAAATGATGTCCGGAAAGGAACTGGACTCAAACGGCTGCTGGTTGGGAAATGGGAGCAAGTGTGGTCTGGTAAAAAGGGAGCTGGGCTGGGAGACAAAAGTTCGGGGATATGTTCTGGGCTCTGCTGCTGACTTTCCCGGTGACTTTAGGTGAGTCACTTCCCCTCTCTGTGCCTTTCTTTCTTCTCTTTGCCTTCCTTCATTTAGTCTGATCGGTCGCAGCTAAATGCACCAGAATCAAGTTACAGACTCTCCAAGTCAAGTGTCTTCGGAGAGCACCAGCAGCGGGGCTCAATGTGAATTTTTTTCTAGACTGACCTCCTAAAAGACACAGGGAGAATCTCAGCCAATGATTCCTGCGTCTAGCCCATAACTTCTGTTCTATTATGAGCATAACTTTCCTAAAGCTATCCCATCGAGATTTAAAGACTTTCGGTCACTAAGGCCATATCTACATTACCGTTTACGTCGGCAAAACTTATGTTGCTCAGGGATGTGAACAAAATACCCCCGTGAATGGCTTACATTTTGCCAGCGTAAACAGTAGTGTGCACAGTGCTACGTTGGTGAGAGAGCTTGGACCCCCTGGGCTCTCTCAGCTTACCTGACCTCTCATCCCACCTCTGGAGGCCAATGGGCTTCCTATGTTTAATCTGATTTAAAGGCTAATCTAAAAGCTCCAAAGGGGAGTAAATTCTGAATACTCACAGACAAATCACCTTCATGGCTTAAATCAGCCTAGAAGAAAAAGAAAACTATTACTAAATAATTAATTATTTGTTGCTGCTCTTTCTCTGGGAGCAGTGAAATGAAAATGATGTCCTGAAGGGAACTGGACTCAGACGTTTGCTGGTTGGGAAATGGGAGCCAGTGTGGTCTTGTAAAAAGAGAGCCTGGGGTGAGAGACAAGAGCTCGGGGATCTGTTCTAGGCTGTGCTGCTGTCTTTCCTGGTGACTTTAGATGAGTTCCTTCCCCTCTCTGTGCTTTTATTTCTTCTCTTTGCCTTCCTTCATTTAGTCTGATCGGTCACAGCTAAATGCACCAGAAGCACATTACAGGCACTCAGAGTCAAGTGTCTTTGGAGAGCACCAGCAGCAGGGCTCAATGTGAATTTTTTACTAGACAGACTTCCTGGGTGGGTTGGTGTCGGATGAGTGGGTGGTGGGGTGGAGACAGGCACGTGGGGCTTGTACTCACCACGCTGTTTCCTACCGGGTCTTCAGTGGCACCTCAGCAGCGGGGTGGGGGGAGAGTCTTAACTCGCTCCGGATGAGGTACCTGTCTCTGAAATGTCACCGAAAACCCGGAGCGAGTGAAGACCCCTCCCTCCCCCCAGCCGCCGAGGACCTGGTAGGGAACCAGTTCTTAGGATTTTGGGAGCTCATCACTGGCCATATCTACATTACCACTTTTCTAGGTTAAAAATTTTTCTCTCCGGGGTGTGAAAAATATACCCCCCTTAGTGACATACGTTTTCCCAGCTTAAACAGCAGTGTGCAGAGTGCTGTGTTGTGGGAGAGCATCTCCGACGGCTTGTTGGGGGTGGTTTCATTACATCGACGGGAGAGCTCTCTCCCATCGGCATAGAGCGGCTACACGAGAGATCTTACAGTGGCAGAGCTGCATCGGTACAGCCGTGCCCCTGTAAGGTCTCTGGCATAGACATAGCCAGAGACTCCCCCACATCCTAGGTTAATGGCTCCAAAGGTTAATGAATACTGTTAAAATTAGCACCTTCTTTCTTGATTCAGTTTGTCTAGTTTTGGTTTTAGATTATTAGATCTTTTATTCCTTTCTTTGATTAAAGAGCAATCTCCCATCAGAATTTTTTTTCCCCTGCAGTTACGTGTATACCAGGATCAAGTCACCTCTTAAGTGTCTCTGTGGTAAATTAAATAGATTGCGCTTCTTGTCTTTGGACTCCCCGGGTTCTCTCAGCTAGCCTAACCTCTGAGCCCCCCTCTGGAGGCCAATGGGCTTCCTATGCTTAATCTGATTTAAAGGCTAATCTAAATGCTCCAAAGGGGAGTAAATTCTGAATACTCACAGACAAATCACCTTCATGGCTTAAATCAGCCTAGAAGAAAAAGAAATCTATTACTAAAACATTAATTCCTTGTTGCTGCTCTTTCTCTGGGAGCAGTGAAATGAAAATGATGTCCTGAAGGGAACTGGGCTCAAACGGCTGCTGGTTGGGAAATGGGAGCCAGTGTGGTCTGGTAAAAAGGGAGCTGGGCTGGGAGACAAGAGCTCGGGAATCTGTTCTGGGCTCTGCTGCTGACTTTCCAAGTGACTTTAGATGCGTTGCTTTCCCTCTCTCTGCCTTTCTTTTTTCTCTTTTCCTTCCTTTATTTAGTCTAATCGGTCACAGCTACATGCACCAGAATCACTTTACAGACTATCAGAGTCAGCTGCTTGTGGAGTATTTATGGACAGAGCACCACCACCAGGGCTCAACTTTCCCCGAAACCGCCAGGCAGACAAAGGCAGGAGTGATTTAGTGCTGCTCTTTCTCCAATATCGTTGAAATCATACTAGTTTTGTGGCAGTGGCTGAGACGGGCAGCTCCTGTGGTGGGAAATTTCTCGGCTCCCTGGTCCATTTCTGCTCTCCCTTCTATTGAAATATTTCCTACATCCCCACGTGCTTCACTGGTTTCTATGTGAGGAAACCCCTTTTTCAAATGTGGTAAATTCTATTCTAATGTAAACTGGCATTTCTCTATTGACTTCAGTGGTGCAAGGCCGATTTACATCTGCTGGGGAGCTGCTCTCTGGTGTAGTTGAGACCATGAATATGATTGTCCATGGTGATGCTATTGTCCCCACTCCAGAATAAAAGGTCCCCAGTGAATCACAGCTCCCAGTGAGTCTGACTCCGCTGAGAAGTGGTTCTTCTCACGGTTGTAGAGAACAGAGCCTAGAGAGGCCCAACAAACCGGCTACTGGCATAATGAGAAAACTGACGCTGCAAAGAACACCTGGATTAACTCTCACACCTCCCTCTGGGATATCCCCCTCTGACACCCTGTACTGAAATATCTCGTAGATGCCCCCACTCGCATGCTTCATTGTCTGCCATGCTAGGAAACTCTTTTTCAAGTGGTCCCAATTCTATTCTGGTATAAGCTGCCACTACTCTATTGGCATCAGTGGAGAGATGCTGTCTTCCACATGCTGGGGACCTGCTCCAGTGTATAGTTAAGAGTGTGTTTGTGATTGTCCATGGTGATACTATTATCCCACGGCCCTGTGGAGCCGAATGCCACGGAGGCAGGGAATATCTAATTCCTGCCGGGAACGGGGCTGGGCCAAGTGGAGGGAGGGGAGCAGCAAGATCCTCCCGGGGCCAGGTGGGGGAGGGGTCAAATTTAAATTCCCGCGCATGCTCCTGCAAAGTGGCAAGTGATTCTTCAGATGGTTCTAAAGAACAGGCCCACGGAGATGGAACACACCGGCAACTAGTATTAGAGGGGAAATGAAGCTGCAAAAATCGTATGGATTAACTCCTGGATTAACCCCTTTGGGATTTAGGAACCCACTGCTCTGGTTTTTGTCCCAATCCTTGCACATCTGTTCAGGCTATTCCAACTGACACTTCCTTTGGGTTTAGGCTTGCTAAGAGGTGCTGGGATAATATAAAACAGCCTGACAACAAAGCAAATGTGATTACTCACCCCAAGAAGGCTTCTAACTAGTCTCCCAGAGGCTTGCAAGGAAATTGCTGGGAGTTAATTGCTGCTGCTCTTTCTTCAATGGCATCAAAATTCCCTCCCATTGTCCATAGCTCAACCACACCCCGGCTACACTAGCAGCGCCGTGTCAGTATGGCGATCCCAGCTTACTACTGCAATGTTGGCGTGTAGCTTATTCTAGCTGTCTCTGAGCAAAACGATCTCTATGGCAAATGCTCGGTTATGCTGCTATGAATGCGTCTCCACTAGGGCCATTTTACAGCACAGCCATGTCAGTCAGAGGTCAAATATCTTCAGCCCCCAGAATGACAGCGCTATGCCAGCCCTAACTTCTGTTCTATTTAGAGCAAAGCTTTTCTGAACAGATCCCATTTAGATTTAAAGACTTTCGGTGATTAAGGCCCTATCTCTATTACCATTTTTCTTGGCACAGCTGTGCCGCTGTAAGCTCTCTGGCGTACATTGCGCTTCTTGTTTTTGGACTCCCCGGTCTCTCTCAGCTAGCCTAACCTCTGAGCCCACCTCCGGAGGCCAATGGCCTTCCTGTGTTTAATCTGATTGAAAGGTTCCAAACTAATGTAAAAGCCCCAAAAGAAGAATAAATTCTGAATACTCACAGACAAATCACCTTCATGGCTTAAATCAGCCTAGAAGGAAAAAAAAAACTATTACTAAAACATTAATTCCTTGTTGCTGCTCTTTCTCTGGGAGCAGTGAAATGAAAATGATGTACTGAAAGGAACTGGACTCAAACGGCTGCTGGTTGGGAAATGGGAGCCAGTGTGGTCTGGTAAAAAGGCAGCTGGGCTGGGAGACAAGAGCTCGGGGATCTGTTCTGGGCTCTGCTGCTGACTTTCCTGGTGACTTTAGGTGAGTCACTTCCCTTCTCTGTGCCTTTCTTTCTTCTCTTTGCCTTCCTTCATTTAGTCTGATCGGTCGATGCTAAATTTACCAGAATCACGTTACAGACACTCAGAGTCAAGTGTCTTTGGAGAGCACCAGCAGCAGGGCTCAATGTTAATTTTTTTCTAGACTGACCTCCTGAATGACACAGGGCAGAGAATCTCACCCAATGATTCCTGCGTCTTGACGATAACTTCTGTTCTATTATGAGCATAACTTTCATAAAGCTATCCCGTCGAGATTTAAAGACTTTCGGCCATTAAGGCCATATCTACATTACCATTTACGTCAGCAAAATTTATGTCGCTCACACGTGTGAAAAAAAATACCCCCGTGAGTGGCTTACGTTTCGCCAGGACAAACAGTAGTGAGCACAGCGCTGTGTTGGTGGGAGTGCTTGGACTCCCACTTGAGGCCAATGGGCTTCCTATGTTTAATCTGATTTAAAGGCTAATCTAAAAGCTCCAAAGGGGAGTAAATTCTGAATACTCACAGACACGCTCCGTATAAATCGTGCATTAACCTACAGGAAAAAAGCAAGTTACTAAAACATTAATTCCTTGTTGCTGCTCTTTCTCTGGGAGCAGTGAAGTGAAAAAGATGTCCTCAAAGGAACTGGACTCAAACGGCTGCTGGTTGGGAAATGGGAGCCAGTGTGGTCTGGTAAAAAGGGAGCTGGGCTGGGAGACAAGAGCTCGGGGATCTGTTCTGGGCTCTGCTGCTGACTTTCCTGGTCACTTTAGGTGAGTCACTTCCCCTCTCTGTGCCTTTCTTTCTTCTCTTTGCCTTCCTTCATTTAGTCTGATAGGTCACTGTTAAATGCACCAGAATCACTTTACAGACTCTCAGAGTCAACTGTCTTTGTCGAGCACTACGAGCAGGGCTCAACGAGCTCCCAAACCGCTAGGCAGGCAAAGGCAGGAGTTATTTATTGCTGAACTTTCTCCTATATCCTTGAAATCACACTACTTTCATGGCAGTGGCTCAGCCAGGCAACTCCTGGCATGGGAAATTTCCCAGCTCCCTGGTCGATTTCCGCCCTCCCTGCTATTCAAATATTTCCTAGATCCCCATATGCTTCACTGGTTTCTATGTGAGGAAACCTCTTTTTTCAAATGGGCTAAATTCTATTCTGGAGTAAACTGGCATTTCTCTATTGACTTCAGTGGCGTGAGGCCGATTTACATCTGCTGGGGAGCTGAGAACACCTGGATTAACTCTGACACCCGCCTCTGGGATTTAGAAGCCCATTGCTCTGTCTTTTGCCTTAATCCTTTCACATCTGTCTGGGCTTTTCCGGCTGACCACTGCGCTCATAGTTGGGGCTTGAGAAGAGGTTCTATAATAATAAAGGAAGTGAGACAGCCTGACAGCAAAGCAACTTTGAATACTCACCCCTGGGACTCTTCCAGATAAGCTTCCAGATAAGCTCCCAGAAGCCTGCAAGGAAATTGCTTTGAGTTACTTGATCCTGCACTTTCTTATTCCTTGACTTTAGCAAAGCTTTTGATACGGTCTCCCACAGTATTCTTGCCGCCAAGTTAAAGAAGTATGGGCTGGATGAATGGACTGTAAGATGGATAGAAAGCTGGCTAGATCGTCGGGCTCAACGGGTAGTGATCAATGGCTCCATGTCTAGTTGGCAGCCGGTATCAAGGGGGGTGCCCCAAGGGTCGGTCCTGGGGCCGGTTTTGTTTAATATTTTTATTAATGATCTGGAATATAGTGTGGACTGCACTCTCAGCAAGTTTGCAGATGACACTAAACTGGGAGGAGTGGTAGATACACTAGAGGGTAGGGATCGGATACAGAGGGACCTAGACAAATCAGAGGATTTGGCCAAAAAAAAACCTGATGAGGTTCAACAAGGACAAGTGCAGAGTCCTGCACTTAGGACGCAAGAATCCCATGCACTGCTACAGACTAGGGACCGAATGGCTAGGTAGCAGTTCTGCAGAAAAGGACCTAGGGGTCACAGCGCACGAGAAGCTGGATATGAGTCAACAGTGTGCTCTTGTTGCCAAGGAGGCTAACGGCTTTTTGGGCTGTATAAGTAGGGGCATTGCCAGCAGATTGAGGAACGTGATTGTTCCCCTTTATTCGACATTGGAATACATCTGGAATACTGTGTCCAGTTTTGGGCCCCACACTACAAGAAGGATGTGGAAAAATTGGAAAGAGTCCAGCGGCGGGCAACAAAAATCATTAGGGATCTGGAGCACATGACTTATGAGGAGAGGCTGAGGGAACTGGGATTGTTTAGTCTCCAGAAGAGAAGAATGAGGGGGGATTTGATAGCAGCCTTCAACTACCTGAAGGGGGGTTCCAAAGAGGATGGAGCTCGGCTGTTCTTAGTGGTGGCAGACGAGAGAACAAGGAGCAATGGTCTCAAGTTGCAGTGGGGGAGGTCCAGGTTGGATATTAGGAAACACTATTTCACTAGGAGGGTGTTGAAGCACTGGAATGAGATACCTAGGGAGGTGGTGGAGTCTCCTTCCTTGGAGGTTTTTAAGGCCCGGCTTGACAAAGCCCTGGCTGGGAAGATTTAGTTGGGAATTGGTCCTGCTTTGAGCAGGGGGTTGGACTAGATGACCTCTTGAGGTCCCTTCCAACCCTGATATTCTATAATTCTATGATACATTCATCCAGAGTCCCAGAACTCTGCAAAGAACACCTCGACTAACTGTGACTCCCCCCAGGGGATTTAGAAGCCCATTGCTCTGTCTTTTGCCTTAATACTTCCATCTGTCTGGGCTTTTCCGGCTGACCACTGCGCTCATAGTTGGGGCTTGAGAAGAGGTTCTGCGATAATATAAGAAGTGAGACAGCCTGACAGCAAAGCAACTTTGAATACTCACCCCTGGGACTCTTCCAGATAGTCTCCCAGAAACCTGCAAGAAAATTGCTGTGTGTTACTTCATCCTGCGCTTTCTCCAATACCATCAACATGTAACGGATTCCCTCACATTGTCCATAGCTGAACCACACCATGGCTACGCTAGGAGCACCTTGTCAGTACAGCTATCCTGGTGCACTGTTATCGCTGCAGCTTATTCTAGTCCCCCCTGAGCACAATAAGCTATGCAAGCAACAGCACAGTTTTGCTGCTATAACTGTGTCTACACTACTGGCTTTTGCTTGCACAGCCATGTCAGCCGGGGACCAAACATCTTCACACCCGCAGCAACATAGCTATGCTAGTAGATGTCTGTAGTGTAGACATGGCCCAAGACAGGTCTCCAGTTGGAAACCTCCCCACTACTGTTCGTTCTGAGTGCTGGGATTGACCTCCAGAATTTGGGAGCTTCCTTACTGAGTCTGACTCATCTGGATAAGGATTGAGGTGGTTGAAATTTTTCCAAATGAATTTTTGTGAAAAATTTGTTGATTTGTTTTCACATTTTTTTCATTGTTTGGAGAAAATCAGAAAGGGAAAAGTTTTTCAGTTTTTTCATTTATGATTACCACCCCATTTTTTTTTCCAGAACCGTTTGAAAAATTATGCGTGTTTTGGGAAATTTTAAAATATGTGGGTTTCAATATTTTTGCAAAATTGATTGAAACTGAATGATAAACTGAAAATATCCCCTCCTTTGCCTTTCCACTTAAAGGGGGAGGCGAAGGAAATGGAGTCTGGGAATCAAAAAGCAAAACTTTCCCCATTGTTTGGTTTTAATTCTTTTGGGTGAAAAAAACAGAAAATAGTGTAAGAAACACATTTTTCCATTAAAATTTTCATTTTGAGCAAAAAATAATTTTTGGTTAACTAGCACTGGTTGAATTTTTCTCTTCCTACTTTTTCAGCTGAAAAGTGTTTCTTTCAACCATAGTTGAAGCTTTTGCAGAAAAAAATCATTTAGATGAAAATTTAGCATCTGAACATTATGAGGGGAAAATGTTGGTGATTTTGATTTTCCACAACAATATATTTTTAGTGAAACCCTCAAATATTGAACCACAGTAAATATTGAACCACAGTGTTTTTTGAAAACCAAAAATTCTATTGGTTTCATTTTCAGTTGGAAAAACAAAACATCATGGGCTATTTTTAAAACTAGAAGAAAAAGAAGAATTTTGAAGCTCTTTTATTTAATCTTCTCTCTCTTCTGGAGAAGAGCTGAGAGTCTTTCCTGGACTCTCAGATTAGGAGGAGATTTCCAAAAGCTCAGGGAGCAGTTCTGCAGTATAGGACACAGTGTCTTTGAGGGGACACGTCACTGGATAAGGAGGCAGGAGAGCTCGGGTCTAGTTCCAGCTACGCCACTGCCAATGGCAATGAAAACTAGCAGTGTTTGGATACTTACCCGTTGGCGCAGTAGCGCGCTGCTTTCCTTTGGGCAAAGGATGGAGAGGAGGAGAGCGGCAGCCACGATCTGGAGCTTCATCTTGGATTCTGTTTGGTTCTTCCAGGTCCTGCTGGCTGCCGGGTTTAGCAGCTGTATTTATACAGTGTGTCGTATCTGACATTACAAGCTTGATTGCCCAAACTCAATACCCACATTATCGAGAAGACCAATCGCCTTTATCAATCAGGAAAGGTCAGAGATTTCATTTATCACTAAACTCCACCATATGGAATCAACTCCCTGCTTCCAAAGGCTGGGAGCCAACTTCAGGCTGAAGAATGAATTGTATTATTCTCCTCTATGACGTGTCTTGAGAGGACTCATCTTAGTGTCAGAGTACAGGCCAAATTGTGCTTTATCTGCACCTTTTACTCCCACTTGAAGGCTGGGTAAGAGGCAGGGAACATGGTTCATAGTAAGCTTCATTTATCTTATGCCCTGTACCAGATTGTAACACCAAGGAAGGCACCAGGGGCCAAGTCTCCAGTTAGTGTGAATTGGCTGCTTCTCCACTGGCATCAAGGGGGACGGATCTCCAGCTCTTGCAAGTCAGCTGTTGCTATGTTCGAGTCACTGGGGCCAGAATCCCAGTTGGTGTAAATTGCTCCATGGAAGCCAATGGGACAGGTCTTCCTCCAGGGTAAACCACTGAAGCTCCACTGGAGACCCTGGGACCAGTTCCTCAGCTCATGTAAATTGGCCGTTCCCCACAGGCTTCAATGGGGCAGAGCCCAGCTTGTGTAGAGGGGCCATACCTCCACTGAAGTCAGCAGGGCTACGCTGATTGTTGCCAGTGCACGATCTAGCCCTGAGCCTGTTATTGTTATTATCTGAATGACAGTAATGCTTAGAGGACCCAACCAAGTTCAGGGTGGCAGAGTCCGCACTAGTCTGGGAGTCAGGAGACGTGGGTTAAATTCTCAGCTCAGCACTGACTTGCTGGATGATCTGGGGCAAGTCAATTCTCTCTTTGAATGCCTGCACTCTGTCTGTTTTGTCTTATTAGATGGTAGCTTCTTCTTCAAGTGCTTGCTCATATCGATTCCAATTAGGTGTGTGCGCGCCGCGTGCACGATCGTCGGAGAATTTTCTACCCTAGCAACACCGGCGGGTCGGCTGTGGAGCCCCTAGAGTGGCGCCTTCATGGCGCTGAATATATACCCCAGCCGACCCGGCGCCCCCTCAGTTCCTTCTTACCGCCCCTGACGGTCGTTGGAACTGTGGAGCGCGGCGTAGCTGTTCTCCACTCTCCCTAGCTTATTCCGTTTATTGATAGTTATAGTTATAGTTCTAGTTGTATATAGTTAGATAGTTGTTCAATTCACTTTATTAATAGTTGTTGTATAGTTAAAGGGGATTAAGGGGGTTGTCTCCCCCTTTTTCCCCCGGCGCGTGGCCGGGCTCATGCCCAAGGCTCCCGGCTTCAAACAGTGCGCGTCCTGCGCTAAGCCTATGCCAACAAGTGACCCGCACGACTCATGTCTGAAGTGCCTGGGGGAGTCCCATCAGACAGATAAGTGTAAGATCTGTAAGGCCTTCAGACCGAGAACCAAGAAGGAGCGGGACTTTCGGCTTCGGCAACTCCTTATGGAGGCGGCACTTAGCCCGGACGCTCCATCGGCGTGTCAAGCCCCAGCACCAAGCGCCTCGGTGCGCAGTGCCCCGGCGGCACCGACCATTCCGACTCCGCGAGTGGCGTCGGACAAGCCTCCACGGCACCGGACCCCGTCGGCACCGCACCCACAGCAAGTGCCTCGGCGCCGATCATCATCGCCGGGACATAAAAAGTCCCATAAGACGCAGGGGACTGCCGTACCGAAGACGCTGGCTCCCCCGGCGCCGGGGGTAGAGCCGCGTCCGCCTGTGGAGCACCAAAAACAGGTGCCTCCGGCACCGTCGACTCCGGCTCCGAGGCCGTTGAGTCCGGTGCAGACAGGGTCACCACCGCGACCGGCGGTGATACAGTGCCTCCCGTCGACCCCAGAGACCTTCGCGACGGCGAGAGACTTGATCGCTCTCACGGAGCCGGCACCGCCCCAACCACCGGCACCGTCGGCGCCGTTGACTCGTCCAGTCCAGTCCAGGGGGAAACCTGCCTTGATGCGCCCTCCATCGCAGGGACTGGAACCACGGCACCGTTCCAGGTCCCGAAGCAGGTCCCCACGCCGCTCGCAGTCCCGGCGCCGGATATCACCTTGGCACCGGTCGTACTCGCGGCTAAGATCATAGTCGCGGCACCATTCTATGTCCCGGCACCGCTATGATCGTCGGTACCGGTCAACGTCGAGACGTAGTTCTCGGCACCGTTACGATCGACGCTCAACGTCGAGGGGTCGCTCCCGGCACCGGGCCTACTCGAGGTCGCTGTCCAGGTCCAGGTCCGACTCCCAGCACCGGCGCGGTCATCGGCACCGATTGCGATCTCGGCACCGATCGCCGGCACCGCACAGAGATAGAACATCTCCAGACCGGCACCGTGCGGCACCGTATCCCACGGGGATCATCTCGGCGCAGTCGGCACCGCCATGGCCATCGAGATCGGTGTCTCGCTCCTCTGAGGACGCATCGAGATCGGCATACCCCCCTCAGGGGCAAGCCGAGGAACAAGATATGCGCCACTGGCAGGAGTTAGCAGAGGACCCCGCTCACGGCCCCTCTCACTGGTCTTTCTGGACCCCGTGGGCGTACCATCAAGCGCAAGGGGCTCCACTAACTTCAGCCTCTCGCTCGGGACACTCTGATAGAAGGGCCCCAGAGTCCACCATCTCTCGCCCTCCTCCAGGGGGCATGGAGGCTTCCGTGCCCGCACCACCTGACGTCCTGGAACCAAGGGCAGGTGATGCTCCGTCCCAGGAACAGGGAGACCAGGACCCTCCCTTGGATCCCTTACCACCTGAGGCATCTTCCTCTTCCTCTCCAGATGAGGCAGTAGCGGGCACGTCGTGCACAGGTCCACCCCCGATAGATCTTCGGGCTCATCAGGACCTCTTACGTAGGGTGGCCCGTAATATGGACCTACAGGCGGAGGAGATAGTGGAGGTGCAGGACCCCATTGTAAATATCCTCTCGGCGGATGCCCCATCAAGAGTGGCGTTGCCCCTGATCCGCACGATCCAGGCTAACGCCACTACGATATGGCAGACTCCTGCCTCTATTCCACCCATAGCCAGAGGGGTGGAGAGAAAGTACTTTGTCCCCTCAAAGGACTATGAGTACCTGTATACTCATCCACAGCCGTGTTCACTGGTGGTGTCATCGGTGAATGCAAGGGAGCGCCACGGTCAACAGGCCGCAGCGCCCAAATAGAAGGAGGCTAAGCGCCTCGATTTGTTTGGCCGTAAAGTTTATTCAGCCGGAGGGTTACAACTCAGAGCGGCTAACCAACAGGCGCTCCTGAGCCGTTATAGTTTTAACTCCTGGAACTCTATGGGGAAGTTCAAGGAGTTGATTCCCCAAGATTCCAGGGAAGAGTTCGGGGCCTTAGTCGAGGAAGGTAAGAAGGTGGCTCGGACTTCCTTACAGGCCTCATTAGATATAGCGGACTCGGCTGCGAGAACCCTGGCGTCAGGTATCGCTATGCGAAGGACCTCCTGGCTCCAAGTTTCGGGTTTGCCCCCTGAGTTGCAACAAACCCTGCAGGATTTGCCCTTTGAAGGACATGGGTTGTTCTCTGATAAGACGGACTCTCGCCTGCAGAGCCTCAAGGACTCCAGAACAATCATGCGCTCCCTGGGGATGCACGTTGCGGGTCCTCAGCGCAGGCCATTTAGGCCTCAGCCTCAGCGCTTCTACCCCCCCCCCACCTCGTCAGAGACAGGACTCTGCCCGGAGGCGGGGGCGAGGTGGTAGAAGAAGGTGGACCGGCCCTCAACCTGGTCAGAACCAAGGGCCACCAAGACCACCCGCAGGCCCCAGGCAGAACTTTTGAAGGTGCGGTCGAGGACGGCGCCCCAGTCATCCCCCAGGATCCAGCCCCCTCCTTTCGGGATCGCCTCTCCCACTTCCACCGTGCTTGGTCCCTTATAACTTCGGACCGTTGGGTCCTTCGCACGGTGGAGAGGGGATACGCTATCCAGTTTTCTTCATTCCCTCCCTCCCACCCCCCTTCCCCGTCCCTCTTCAGGGACCCTTCTCACGAGCAACTTCTTATACAGGAGGTTTCCACGCTCCTTGCTATGGGGGCCATAGAGGAGGTTCCAGTAGAGTTAAGGGGCAGGGGATTTTATTCCCATTACTTCCTGATCCCCAAGTCCAAAGGGGGTCTGAGACCCATCTTGGACTTGCGCGGACTCAACAAATTTATAGTAAAGTTGAAGTTCCGCATGGTCCCCTTAGGAGCCATTATCCCTTCCCTCGATCCTGGAGACTGGTTCGCCGCCCTCGACATGAAAGACGCATACTTTCATATTGCAATTTACCCGCCTCACAGACGCTTCCTGCGATTCGTGGTAAGCAAGGTGCACTATCAGTTTGCGGTCCTTCCCTTCGGCCTATCCTCGGCCCCAAGAGTGTTTACGAAATGTATGGCTGTCGTGGCAGCGTACCTTCGTCGACAAGGGATAGAGGTGTTTCCGTACCTAGACGACTGGCTGGTACGCAGCCGCACCAAAGAGCAAGTTCGAGCTCACGTCCACATAATAGTGCACACATTCAACAAGTTGGGCATCCTACTCAACAAGGACAAATCCACTCTAGAACCTACCCAGAGGATAGAATTCATCGGCGCAGTCCTAGACTCCAGACGTGCACAAGCCATCCTACCAGACAACCGCTTTCGTACCATCACGAGCCTCATTCAAGGGCTCAGGGCCTTCCCAACTACCACGGTGAGGTCGTGCCTCACCCTGCTGGGTCACATGGCTTCCTGCACGTATGTAACCAGACATGCCAGACTTCGGCTTCGCCCACTCCAGACCTGGGTGTCATCGGTATACCGCCCACATCGGGACAGCCTGAACATGGTGGTCACGGTCCCGAACTCGGTCCTGACCTCCCTCACCTGGTGGCTAGATCGCAATGCGGTTTGCGAGGGGATGCCATTTCATGCACCACAACCCTCTCTGCACCTGGTCACGGACGCATCATCGCTGCTGGGTTGGGGTGCCCATCTCAACGAACTCCATACCCAGTGCCTGTGGACTGCACCCCAGCTCTCCCTACACATCAATGTTCGGGAATTGATGGCGGTGCGCTTGGCGTGCCAAGCATTTCTCAATCTCCTACGTGGTCGCTGTGTTTTAGTTCTCATCGACAACACCACGGCCATGTTTTACATCAACAGGCAAGGAGGAGCACATTCGTCAGCTCTATGCCAAGAGGCGATTCGCCTATGGGACTTCTGCATCGCCCACTCAATCCATCTCACGGCATCGTTCCTCCCTGGAGTCCAGAACACGTTAGCGGACCGACTCAGCAGGTCTTTTCAGACGCACGAGTGGTCTATCCGTCCGGACATCATATATTCCGTTTTCCAGAAGTGGGGGTTTCCCCAGATAGACCTGTTTGCATCTCGAGACAACAGAAAGTGCCACGTGTTCTGCTCCCTGCGAGGTCGAGCTCCGGGCTCCCTCTCGGATGCGTTTCTCCTTCCCTGTAAAGACCACCTGTTTTATGCCTTCCCTCCGTTTCCTCTGGTCCACAAGGTACTGCTCAAATTGCGCAGAGACCAGGCACAGGTAATTCTGGTCGCTCCAGCGTGGCCGAGACAACACTGGTACACCACACTGTTAGAACTCTCGGTTCAGACACCGATCCCGCTTCCATTATGTCCAGATCTCATCTCTCAGGACCACGGCCGGCTGCGTCACCCCGACCTGCAATCTCTTCACCTCATGGCGTGGTTGCTCCATGGTTCACCCAGGCAGAGCAACAATGCTCACTCTCGGTCCAACAGATTCTGTTGAGCAGTAGGAAGCCTTCAACACGAGCCACGTACTTGGCCAAGTGGAAGCGGTTCTCCTGTTGGTGCGAACAACGAGCCACGTCCCCGCTACAGGCACCTATTCCTCTCATATTGGAATATCTCCTCTCCCTAAAACAGCAGGGGTTGGCGATATCTTCGATTAGAGTTCACCTGGCCGCTATATCGGCCTTTCACCCAGGGGAACTCGCGTCCTCGGTATTCTCTAACCCGATGGTCGTTAGATTCCTCAAGGGCTTAGACCGGATGTACCCACAACAGCGTCAGCCCGTTCCGACGTGGGATCTCAACCTGGTTCTCTCCAAGCTCACAGGTCCTCCATTCGAGCCACTGGCCACCTGTTCACTTCTGTACCTATCCTGGAAGACAGCCTTCCTCGTAGCCATCACCTCAGCAAGGCGCGTTTCTGAACTCAGGGCGCTTACATTCGAGCCCCCCTACACAGTTTTCCATAAGGATAAAGTGCAGCTTCGTCCACATCCTGCCTTTCTCCCTAAGGTGGTTTCTCCATTTCACATCAATCAGGATATATTTCTCCCGGTCTTTCATCCTAAACCACATGCTACTCGTCAGGATCAACGTTTGCATTCTCTGGACGTACGCAGGGCCCTGGCCTTCTATATTGACCGCACAAGGCACTTTAGAAAGACGACGCAACTCTTCGTTGCAGTGGCCGACCGAATGAAAGGCTTACCGGTCTCCTCACAACGCCTATCCTCCTGGATTACGTCTTGCATCCGGACTTGCTATGACCTGGCAGGTGTCTCAACACCACACCTCACCGCTCACTCCACGAGGGCCCAAGCTTCCTCCACTGCTTTCCTGGCGCAAGTTCCGATCCAGGACATTTGTAGAGCGGCAGTTTGGTCATCAGTCCACACATTTACAGCTCACTATGCACTAGTGCAGCAGTCCAGGGACGATGCTGCTTTCGGATCAGCGGTTTTGCACACAGCAATGTCTCACTCCGACCCCACCACCTAAGTTGGGCTTGGCAGTCACCTAATTGGAATCGATATGAGCAAGCACTCGAAGAAGAAAAGACGGTTACTCACCGTTGTAACTGTTGTTCTTCGAGATGTGTTGCTCATATCCATTCCAAACCCGCCCCCCGTCCCCACTGTCGGAGTAGCCGGCAAGAAGGAACTGAGGGGGCGCCGGGTCGGCTGGGGTATATATTCAGCGCCATGAAGGCGCCACTCTAGGGGGCTCCACAGCCGACCCGCCGGTGTTGCTAGGGTAGAAAATTCTCCGACGATCGTGCACGCGGCGCGCGCACACCTAATTGGAATGGATATGAGCAACACATCTCGAAGAACAACAGTTACAACGGTGAGTAACCGTCTTTTTTTGTGGCAGGGACTGTCTCTCGCAGTGTATGCAGCACTAGCACAACGGGGCCCTGATCTCAGCTGGGGCAGAGACTGTGTCTTACTGTGTGTCTGTGCAGCACCTGGCACAATGGCCCCTGACCTTGGTCACGTCCTGTCAGTGCCAGGTTAATAGAAATTATAACAAAAACGGACAGCAGGGAAGTCTGTGAGAGATCAGCAACTCTGAAAACCTGGCCCAAGTGGGGATGGCTTCAAACAGAGCAGTGGTTCTCAACCTATTTATCAGTGTGGGGCACATATTCAATGTGTTACCTGGGCCACAGGTTGAAGACCTTTGAGGGGAGGGATAATTCAGTAGTTTGGGGATTGGCCTGCTAAACCCAGGGTTGTGAGTTCAATCCTTGAGGGGGCCACTTAGGGATCTGGGGTAAAATCAGTACTTGGTCCCGCTAGTGAAGGCAGGGGGCTGGACTTGATGACCTTTCAAGGTCCCTTCCAGTTCTATGAGATAGGTATATCTCCATATATTATTATAACCACAGCACTCCCCCAACCTCCCCACAGACCGCCCAGTGCCCCCCACCCAGAGACTCCTCCACATACCGGGGTCAGGAGCGGACCCCGGATCCCACCGCACGGCAGGGCAGGCGGGACCGCGGACCCTGCTGTGTGCTAATTGGACTGCCTGCAGGTTGACAACCACTGAAACAGATTTAGGATGACCGGATGTCCCGATTTTATTGGGACAGTTCTGATTTTTGGGTCTTTTTTGTTATATACGGTCCTATTCCACCCACCCCCTGTCCTGATTTTTCACATTTGCTGTCTGGTCACCCTAAACAAAGTCAGCCAAAATCTGTGGCCAACTTGGGAACGTAATTGCCCTTTATCTTCCAAGCAAGAAGACTGGACTCTGGAAGACTCATCAAGACTATTAAAGGGGATGGGAGTCAGGACTTCTGAGTTCTCTCAACCCTACCATAATTATGCTAGGCATGTTATAGGCTACATTCGAGTGGGTTGGTAGCACCAATCTAGTTAATATTGAGATGTGAATTGGATTCGGTAGGGATGGCTGACATGGACTTTCTCTGACACAACACTGTCTCTGAAGAGACAGAGCCCACTCCCCACCCAACACAAGCTCTGGAAGGCGACGTGTCCCTTGTCCTCTGTGTGCCTGAGTTGGCGTGAGGAGCATGTTCTGTCATTCAGAGATCTGAATAGATGCATATTGTTTCTCAACTGGGCTGCTGATTTGTTCTGAAGATCAGGAAGAACAATCCAAAGCCCCTATCTGCTCTTATCAGCAGGAGATTTCTGGCTGCCAGAGATGAACAAGAGGAGACGTTCTTGATGGCTGGTTTCTCGGAAGAATTCTTGCATCAGTGAAGATGGCAGGGAGATGTCGCCTCACAGAGGGATTTGCCTCCGGTGACAAGTTAAATATCCCATGAGGGAAAGTCAAAGCGGAGCCTCACAAGCTCTTTGTTGCTCTTAGGTTGTTTCCTGATTGTGACAAGTGGACCGAGAGGGACACAACAGGAAGAGTCTTTGTCTTTCCAGACAGGTTTGTGAGGTCAGGCAGTGTGATCCCCAGCTGTTGTGAATCAGCCACAGCTCCATTGGAGTCATTGGGGCCCAATCCCCAGCTCATCTACATGGCTGTCACACTGGTGGAGTCAATGGGGCCAGATCCCCAGTTCATGTAAATTGCCCATTGCTCCACTGGACTCAATGGGACAGATCCCAGCTTGGGTAGATGGCCATACCTCTTGTGAAGTCAGCAGAGCTACGCTGATCCTTCCAGCCTGAGCCGGTTGTTATTATTGGAATACCAGCAATCTAGAGGACCAACCAAGTTCCTGGAGTCAGGAGACCTGGGTTTAATTTCTAGCTCAGGTTCTGATCCACTGGATGATCAGGGGCAAGCCAGCTTCTGTCTTTCACCTTCTGCCCTCTGTCTGTTTTGCCGTATCAGATGGCAAGCTTTTTGTGGCATGGACAGTCTCTCGCTTTGTGTCTGGGTAACCCAGACACCTCCTAGGTGTGGTGCTCTGTCCCCTCTAGTGGCACCAAGACCAGTTAGAGATTAACGAGTCTGCTCTACAGCCTTAGCTAAGAGCCATGTGGTGTAGAGGCTCATGCATTTAGCTCCAGAGGTCCCAGGTTTGATCCCATCCACCAACGACTGGGGTCTGTCGGCGTTATGTCTGCGCAGTGCTCAGCACAATGGGCCCAGATATCAGCTGGGGCAGGGACTGTCTCTTGCTGGTGTCTGTGCAGTGGCCGTCACTGTGACGGGATCCCCGGGGTGCAGCCTGAGACCCCTGTGTCCCCTCACCTCTCCAGCCTGGGCTGTCTCTCACAATGCCTTGCTAGTGACCAGCAGCAAACCCCTCCAGGTGCTGTTATCACTCAGTACAAACCCATGTGGAGCCCCACACTCAGCTAGATTGCATGAATGCTTCCAGAGCCGCTCATAAATCACACAGAGAAAGGCACCAGACAATTTCTTCCAGCTCCCAGCACTGTACCTCCCAGCACTGTAACATCTTGCACAGCTCAAGATCCTTTCTTGAGCTATGCAAGTTTATTAATTGATTTTCCATTTCATCAATGGAAAGTGGACACACACCAGCCTTTGTAACCTGATCCGATTTACCAAGCACTTCAGGCAAACTCACAGGTAAAGTATCAGAGGGGTAGCCGTGATAGTCTGGATCTGTAAAAAGCCACAGAGAGTCCTGTGGCACCTTAGAGACTAACAGAAGGGTAAAGATAAAGAGTAATGCAAATTTATTGCCTACAGAATATAGATCATAAATGATTATAAGTGACGGGCAAAAACTCATGGAGAGTTACTAAAGAAAATAAAATATAAGCACGCAGTCTAAACTTTAACCTTTATCACACTAGACAGTATTTAGGTCAAGCAATGTTCTCACCCCCCTGTATCTTAGTCTTTAATATACAGGTTTGTCTCTTAAACCTGGACCAGTCTCCTCTGTTGGAGTCTTCAGTCTTCTGAGCATCCTTGTTGCTTGCAGTGTAGTGGCGGGGGGAGGGGAGAGAAAAGGCCCAGCATGAGGCCCCTGGGTTCTGTTTTATATCCTTAATGCATGTGCTTGGAGAACCCAGGTCCAGGTCTGTCTGGTGGGAACTGTTGAGTCACAAGGTGAAGCAACACGCCGGTGTGTCTCCTGCAAGTGAGTCATGGAATTGTAACTCCTCTGCTGGACAATGGCTGGTGATGTCTGTAAGCACCCACCCAGACGCTGGTTACCTCCCTTGTCATTTTCTCTGGAGAGCTAGTATCCGGGTGCTTCCCAAACCCACAGCATATTTTAGTGAAAACCATACAACACAATTCTTATAATTTCATATGCATTGATGATATACATATTTAGATAGAACAGTGGGTTGCAGCACATCATAACCTGATCCCTCACATGGCACGATTTATATGCAATATCACAATTATATATAAATGAGGAATATGGGGGTTACAGGGCGATCTCCCGAGCTATAGAGTGTCACAGGCATAATGGGGCCGTGATCTCAGCTGGGGCAGGGCCTGTCTCTCGCTGTGTGTCTGTGCAGCGCCCGGCACAATGGGGCATTGATCTCAGTTGGGGTCTCTAGGTGCTAGGTTAACATAAATTATAACAAATGCTACATCACTAAAGTCAGTGAGAGATCAATACCTGTAAAATCCTGACCTAAACTGGGACAGCTACAAACACTCAGACAAAATCAGTGGCCAAGTTGGGAAAGCGTTGGCCTGTATCTTCCATGCCAGACGGATGGACATTGGAATAGTCTGAAAGGCTATTAAAGAGGATGGGAGTCAGGACTCTGCAGTTCTCTCAACCCAGCCATAATTATGCTAGGCACTGCACAAACACTGCATGAGAGACAACCCCTGCCGCCAAAGGGTTTACAATATACGTGGCCAAGGGATGGATTATTATCCCCAGTTTGCAGAATGGGGGAAACTGAGGCTCAGAGTCAGGCAGTGACTTGCCAAGGTTGCACAGGAAGTCTGCGGGAGAGATGGGAATGAAACCCAAATCTCCAGTGTGGTGATCCTGCCTTATCTACAACCTCCTAATATCAGGGCCCAGAAAAGCTGATTCTCAGTGACACGAACCACTGAAAGTGATTGCATTTTACAGTCACTTTAAATGTCCCCTTTACACTGGCAGAGAGGTAAAGGGGCCTTAGTATATCTGAGGCTCTACTACGTAAGTGGGTTGGTAGCACCAGTCTAGTTAAGATTGAGATGCGGTTTGGGTTCCACACACCAAGGGATGGCTGACATGGACTCTCTGTGACACAACACCATCTCTGAAGAGCCAGTACCCACCCCCCCGCCCCACACAAGCTCTGGAAGGCGACGTGTCCCTTGTCCTTTATGTGCCCGAGTTGGCATGAGGAGCATGTTCTGTCATTCAGGGCTCTGAACAGATGCGTACTGTTCCTCAACTGGGCTGCTGACTTGCCCTTATCTGCTCTTATCAGCACGAGGTGGATGGCTGCCAGAGATGAACAAAAGGAGGTGTTCTCAAGGCTGGTTTCTAGGAGTGGTCTTGCATCAGGGTTGATGGCAGAGAGATGTCCCATCACAGAGGGATTTGCCTCCAGTGACAAGTTAAATGTGCTGTGAATCAAAGTCAAAGAGGAGCCTCACAAGCTCTTTGTTGTTCTGTGGTTGTGACATGAGGGTAGTGACAGACACACTAGGTAGGTGTGCGAGTTAATTCAGGGTGAAATGCTAAGCTGCTCTGTCAGGGCCACATCTACATCTGGTGTGAATGGGCCAGAGCTGAATTGGAGTCAATGGGGCAGACCCCCAGGTAGTGTAAATAGGTGTAGCTCCATTGAGTCCAAACCGTCTGAGAGCGCTGTTACAGGGGAGTTTGCGGTCTGTGTCAATCTGCCTATCTAGAATCTGTACTTGGGGCAGAGCTGCTCCCTGGGAACTGGGCACTTGTGTTTGAGCCGAGATAACTGATAGAGGGGTTTGTCTGTGTGCTGTTTGTGGCTATCTCTGTTCCAGTGCTGGTGTATAGTGTGTAATATACAAGTGGCACTATGAAGATACGAGGACTCTGGACCACTGATTTCTTCCCCAATGAGAAGCTGACCTGTGAGACCCCACATCTGCTTTTTCTTGGCCGAATGCCCTATAACCTTGGGCAGCTCATTTCCCCTCTTTGTCCATCTGGGTGTGTCTACACTGCAGTTGGGAGGCGTGACTGGAACACAAGGAGGCATACCTTTGCTAGCTTTAATTTATAATAGCACAGATACGGTAGTGTGGGCTAGCAACCCAAGTGAGTACCCAGGCGTGCTGGTGACTTTCAAGCTGCCAGAGTCCTCCAAGAAGATGATAGAGGGTGGGTATTTATTATATGCATTAAGGTAATGCCTACAGGCTCCTACTTGAAATCCCATTGACTCCAAGAGAATTATGGCTGATTTGCACCAGCTGGGGATCTGGTCCTTTGACTCCAATGAAGCTAGGGACCATTTACACCAGGTGGGGATCTGGACTCATCATCATTTTCAGCAACTGCTGGAAACCTACAGATAATCCTGCGAAAATCTAATACCTCCCAAGAGCATAAGAATCGTCACTCCAGATAAAACCAATGAGTTAATCTGCCCTGATATCCATCCCCTCCTCCCTGAGCTGGAACAGAGCAATAGGCCCTTCAAGTCTGGTATCCTGTCGCCGAAAGTGGTAAGGATTCCACTGGTGCCTCATCTGTACCATAGACAGAGTTAATATCACCTCCCTGCTACTGTAGCTGCTAAACTCTGGCGAGAGACCCTCGGAGCAAGATACTCACATTGACAAAAAGAAGAACAGGAGTACTTGTGGCACCTTAGAGACTAACAAATTTATTAGAGCATAAGTTTTCGTGGACTACAGCCCACTTCTTCGGATGCATATAGAATGGAACATATATTGAGGAGATATATATACACACATACAGAGAGCATAAACAGGTGGGAGTTGTCTTACCAACTCTGAGAGGCCAATTAATTAAGAGAAAAAAAACTTTTGAAGTGATAATCAAGCTAGCCCAGTACAGACAGTTTGATAAGAAGTGTGAGAATACTTACAAGGGGAGATAGATTCAATGTTTGTAATGGCTCAGCCATTCCCAGTCCTTATTCAAACCGGAGTTGATTGTGTCTAGTTTGCATATCAATTCTAGCTCAGCAGTCTCTCGTTGGAGTCTGTTTTTGAAGTTTTTCTGTTGTAATATAGCCACCCACAGGTCTGTCACTGAATGACCAGACAGGTTAAAGTGTTCTCCCATTGGTTTTTGAGTATTTTGATTCCTGATGTCAGATTTGTGTCCATTAATTCTTTTGAGTAGAGACTGTCCGGATTGGCCATATACATGGCAGAGGGGCATTGCTGGCACATGATGGCATATATCACATTGGTAGATGTGCAGGTGAACGAGCCCCTGATGGTATGGCTGATGTGATTAGGTCCTATGATGATGTCACTTGAATAGATATGTGGACAGAGTTGGCATCGGGGATCTTTTTGCGGATACAGACTAACACAGCTGCTACTCTGAAACCTCATATGGACAAGTGACTCTCCATTGTTATTCTGCAAGAAAAATGCCGTGTGATATTCCCACTCTAAGGCGCAATGCAGGTTTACTCTGATAGCAAAGAGTCAGCCAAGGCATCCTTGACTGCAAAATATTTCCTGAATTTCTGGAACAGTTGCTGAGGGCAATGCATTCTGGGTGATTTCAGAAGGCTTTTTTGTGTAGTTGCAGGAAAACTCCCATAACCCCTGGAGCCTACTGCTTATTCACTTGGTGACATAGCTTGCAGCAACACTGCCTTATGGGTGATACCTGAAAGCCTCTCAGAGCAGTCTTCACAGCTGCCCTGGAGGAGTGTGGGAGAGGAACTCAACCTGCCATAAACCCTGGGAGATGTTCATAAGCCCCCTGGAGCAGGTGATATTTCCAGACTGCCTTCACAACATGGTAACAGCTCAGCAAATATGCCTTGCTTAGCAAACTTTTAACCAGACATGAAACCAGGTTGACCTGCTGTGTGTGCATCTACATGACATCCAGAGGGAATCTCTGATACTTAAACACTTTTGTTGTTATTACCTGCTATATTGCCACTGAAGTTCCCAGAGTTCTGCAAAAAATAAGACAGAAGGGGAGGCATTTATTATTTGTATTATTGTAACACATAAAGACCCCCACTTGAGAGTCCATTGACTCAACAGAATTACAATGATTGACACCAGCTGTGCTTCTGGCCCCATCCACATTCTCATCCACTCCTGGAAACCTACCGATAATCCTCAGCAAAACTCATACATCCCAGGGCTGCCTAATTCCTGGCACCAAGCCCGACTGCTGAAATTCTGGGAGGCAGGAGGGACAGTTTCGTAGCTGGCTTTGCCAGCAAAGGAGTGGGCAGTTAATGGGCAGTGAGGCAGCGCTTGATAGTGGAAAGATAACTGCTGATGCTCACCGATCCTGCCCCATTTTGCTATTTCTGCAACAGGGGAAAGACAAGATAGGTGCTAATAATATTCATTTTCATCAGTCCACGAAGATATCAGAACTTCCGTCACTTATAGAATCATAGGGAAGGAACCTCCAGAGGTCATCCAGTCCAGTCCCCTGCACTCATGGCAGGACTAAGTATTATTTAGACCATTCCTGACAGTGTTTGTCTAAACTGCTCTTAAAAATCTCCAATGATGGAGATTCCACAACCTCCCTAAACAATTTATTCCAGTGCTTAACTATCCTGACAGGAACTTTTTCTTAATGTCCAACCTATATCTCCCTTGCTGCAATTTAAGCCCATTGCTTCTTGTCCTAAGGAACTTAGGAACATAAGAATTGCCACACCAGATCAGACCTACAGGACAATCTGCCCTGGTATCCCTCCTGCCTCTCACACAGCAATGGGGCCATAGTCTGGTATCCTGTCTCCTGCAGTGGCCATCAGCAGCAGTTCTGGAGAAAGGGCACAAAGCTCCCCCTAGTGGACAAAGTTGGAACATCATGGGGGGAGGTTTTCTCCTAACTCCCTTTATGGAAGGGGACTGTTGTCTAGGGTTACCATATCTAAAAAATAAAAAAAGAGGACCATCCACGGCCCCTGGCCCCGCCCATTTCCCCCCCGCCCCAACTCCGCCCCTTCCCCGCCCTAACTCCGCCCCCTCCTCCCTCCCACTCCCAGCCACGCAGAAAGGGCTGCCTGAGCGCTACCGGCTTCACGGTTTGCCGGGCAGCCCCCAGACCCTGCGCCCCCGGCCAGCGCTTCCCCAGCGCAGCTGGAGCCCGGCAGGGGAAGCGCCCAGCCGGGGGCGCAGGGTCTGGAGGCTGCCCGGCAACCGTGAAGCCGGTAGCGCTTGGGCTTCGGGCAGACCCCTTGCCTCCGGACCCTGCGCCCCCAGCCGGGCGCTTCCCCTCCCGGGCTCCGGCGGCGCAGGGTCCGGAGGTATGGGGGCTGCCCAAAGCCCGTAGCGCTCGGCTCTTAAACAGAGCCGAAGAGTCGGGGAGGAGCAGAGCCGCCGCGGCCGGAGGCTCTGCTCCTCCCCTGACTCTTCGGCTCTGTTTAAGAGCCGAGCTGCCCCAGCGCTACCGGCTTCGGGCAGCCCCTGTGACTCCGGACCCTGCGCCGCCGGAGCCTGGGAGGGGAAGTGCCCGGCCGGCATTTTCCCGGACATGTTCGGCTTTTTGGCAATTCCCCCCGGACGGGGGTTTGAGTGCCGAAAAGCCAGACATGTCCGGGAAAAAGAGGGTGTATGGTAACCCTACTGTTGTCCCCTTATGAAAACTCAGTGCGGTGTTTTGGTTGCTAGCTCCCAGTACCAAAAGGAACGGGGGGGGGGGGTCGATGGGAAATCAGGACCCTGAGACTGACAGTCCCCAGGAACAATGGGGAGAGGCCAATGCTCCAGGTCAGCCTGATGGACAGGGCGGGCAGGCTCATCAGGGAGTCAGGAGGCCAGGGGGTTCCCGTTCTCCGTGTGAGCTGGGTCAGACAGAGAGGGGCGAGCTAAGGAGAGAGCAGGGTGTGAAGCGGAGCTGGGGAGCAGAACCGGGCCGGCCAGAGGGGCCAGACAAGCAGCCCGGGGAGCAGGTCAGAGCTGGGAGCAGAGTCACAGAAGCAGCCCACAGAGCAGACCTGTGCTGGGGGCAGAGCTGCAGCAACCAGAGCCAGAGAGGCCAGAGAAGCAGCCCAGGTAGCTGGAGGCAGAGCAGCAGCAGCAGCCGTGCTGAGGCCATGTGGAACCAGAGCTGAGGCCGAGTGGTGGAGCTGGGGCTGGAGCTGGCGCTGGCGCTGGAGCCGTCCGGAGCCGGGTGCGGGGAGCAGCTGGGCAGAGTGAGGGGGACCCTGGGCACCAGGCCCAGTACGGGGAGATGCCCCCAGCCAAGAGGCCCTGCAGGCCGCACTGGGAGGGGGATCGTAACCCCGACAGGGCGAGAGTGACGCTGGGAAGAAGGATCCTGCCACCAGCCTGAGGATGTGTGGCCACCGCCAGAGCAAGTGTCCGACCCACAGCATCCCTGCAGCACAGCCAGGGCCTGGGCAGGGCCCTGGGACGTGAGAGGAACAGACTGAACGTCCCTGACATCTCAGAGTCGCTGGCTGTGGTGTCCCCGTGCCATGGAGCGGGCTGACAGGTTTTCCTTTCACCTTTCCCATTTTTTCCTTATTTTTTAAATTTGATTGATTGCTGTTTAATAAATTGTATTTGCTTTGAACTGTATGAAATGATCAGTGGGTCAGGGAAGTGTCCAGTGCAGATAGAGCCCCCCGGAGTGGGGACACACCAGCCCGTGTCCTAAGTGACCACGACAAGGAATCCTGGGCCCAGCCTTGTTGGGGTTACGAGGACTCTGCCAGACAGGAGAAGGAAGGGGAGTCCTCGAGGCCAGGGAGGCCTCTGAGTAAAGAAAGTGGGAGCGAGGACTCAGATCCTTCCACTCGCCCATTTCACCGGGGTAGTGTATAAGCCAGGAAAGTTCCCCACAGTAGCGGGACCATTCTCCCGCTTACATTTAGTTAGAGGTTGATCTTACCCTTGAGCAGGAGGGTTTTGATCCCTTCCCAAACTCTTCGTTATTTCTCAGACGTCCTCGTTATCCGAACGCTGGATGTTCTTAGTACCTCTCTGCAGCCTGCACCAGTGAGCCTCCCAGCTAGGGTTGCCAACCCTCCAGGATTGTCCGGGAGTCTCCAGGAATTAAAGAGCCAACTTTAATTAACGATTATGTCATGTGATGAAACGTCCAGGAATACGTCCCACCAAATTTGGCAACTCTGCTCCCAGCCTGGGCCGACAGATTTGGGCTTGCGGCCTCGCACTACTGTTCTAGGAATAGCTGTGTGCGGATCAGGAGGGAGCTCGGGCTCCGAACCCCACCCCTTTCGCCAGCCTTCAGAGCCCAAACTCCAGCCGGCGCTGCAGTTTCAGAGCTTTGTCCACACGGCTGGTTTCAGAGTGCCAGCCCTGCACCCCCAAGTCTGCTGACCCTGGCTGGGAGCCTCGCTTCCACGGGCCATGTAGATGAGTAACTTAGGGCCCAGATCTTCAGAGGTAGCTAGGTCTGGGTTGGGAGTCCAGGCCCCATTTTCCAAAGTGCATTAGGCACTTAAGAGCCTGCCTGTTACTGAGCCAAAGGCCGTTAGGCTCCTAGACAAGCAGAGGGCCAGCTGCCCCATGACAGAAGGTGGCTGTATATGAGCTGCCTAAATCGGAGGTACCCAAAATCACTCGTGTTTGGAAATTTCTGACCTGTTTCTTAGTTATACAAAGGCCAGTTTAAAACGCCCTGGCCGTGTAAATAGACCTTGATGTGGGTGTAAATCACAGTTACAAGGAGCGTCACTGACAATCAGTGCCGTTGGCTACTCTCTTTATTGCCTTCCCACAAAACAGTTTGAATTATACCCCTAACACCCAACGCTGTCTGTCATGTGCTCTCAGCCTATGCCTTCAAAGGAATTTAAGGCTGAATTTGTCCCATAGCATCCAATGCTGCATTGTTAGAGCCAGGCCCGCCGATAGCAATTCCGGGCCCCAGGGCAGAACAGTCAATGGGCGCTGTTCCGGCATGGCCAGGGCTTCCACATGCCCACCCAGCTGCCTTCACCGCCGCCGGTACCACCCCACACGCGCCTAGGAGCCCTGTGGCCCACCTGAGCAATTTAACAGGCCCAGTGCTCCCGGCCAGTGCCGTTGCTACTGTGGCAGTGGTTGGGGGCCTCCAGGCCCTTTTAAATTGCCTGGGCCCCTTTTAAATCGCCTGGGCCCCTGGGCAATTGCCCCCTTCCCCCACCCATCTTGCTTGCCTGCTTAGAGCAGAAAACTGAATTGGCAACCCTGAGCCCTGCAGATGAATATTGCCTCCTAATGGGCGCTGTAATTATTGCTGTCTCTGTGTATAGGCACAACCACAAGGAAGACTTCTGCTTCAAAGTGTTCTCTAGACTGCCTCTAATCCAGTGGCTCTGAACCTTTCCAGACAACTGTACCCCTACTAGGAGTCTAATTTGTCTTGCCTACCCCAAGTTTCACCTCACTCAAAAACAACTTGCATACAAAATCAGACATAAAAATACAAAAGTGTCACAGCCACACTAGTACTGAAAAATTGCCGACTTTCTCATTTTTACCATATAATTATAAAATCAATCATTTGGAATATAAATATTGTACTTACATTTCAGTGTACAGAATAAACTAGTCATTGTCTGTATGAAATTTTAGTTTGTACTGACTTTGGTAGTACTTTTTGTTTAGGCTATTGTAAAACCAGACAAATATCTAGATGAGCTGATGTATCCCCTGGAAGATCTCTGTGTACCCCCAGGGGTACCCATACCCTGGTTGAGAACCACTGCTCTAGTCACCATTCACACCGCCTGGCTCTCTGACCCCCTCTGGTGGCTGGACCACTTAGTGGCTTATGAGTCTGCTTTGAGCTAACAGACCTGCTGGGTTCTTTATCCCGTGCAGTAGAGACTCATGCTTTTATATGCTCGGGTACCTTGTAATGGGACATCCTTAGACGGGTCATTACCAGTGGGGATTAGATTTTAACAAAATACATTGTATCAATCGGAAATGAAAACACGTTTAAATGGAATTCAAGTTGAATTCATCTGGCAGCTAATTACAATTCTCTGAAGACCGTTGGTGGCTGTAAAGTATACTGCCTGAGCTGAAAGAATCGTAGCTGTTAAATAAAAGTCAGTAACCAACTAATAAATGTCTATGCTGCCCTGCCTCTTGGAGGCACAAATTCAAACTGGATAAGTGTGATGTGAATCATATCTGCATTTTCTTTAGATTTGATGGTGGATCCCAGCTTTTCTGGCAAAATTTTGTTCCCAGACACTCCTCACCCCAATCACCTCTCAATTAGACACAGACCCACCTCTTGGGGAAGGCTGCAGGGACAGATTCCTGTGGGAGAAGAGATCCCTGTACTAGGAATGGGCTCCCCAAGGGGAAGTAGAACTGTGGGGAATCAGGAGGCAGCTGGTGGTGCCCCACAAGTATCGCCGCAGGCTATTGTACCTGGCCCACAATGTCCCTCTCTGGTGACACCAGGGGATACAGTGCCCCAGGCAGCAGCTGCTGCAGAACTTTTACTGGCCCGGAGTCTGTGACGCAGTCCAGCAGATCCTGCGACCCCTGCCAGAGGGTGGGGAGGGCCCCGGATAAGGGTGAAACTCCCTTGAGAGCTCTGCCCATCATAGAGGAACCTTTCCTGAAGCTGGCTATGGACATAGTGGGGCCCCTCAGCAAGGCGACCTGGTCGGGGAAGAAATACATCCTGGTGGTGATGGATTTCGCCACCCGCTACCCAGAGGCGGTGGCTCTGTCCTCCACCGAGGCAGACACCATGGCAGACACGCTGCAGATCATCTTCAGCAGTGGGGTCCCAAGCTAGGTCCTTACAGATCAGGGGTCCAATTTCAAGTCAGCCCTGCTCTGGGGCTTGTGGGAGAAATGTGGGGTCTGGCCCACCTGGGCCTCTGGATATCACCCTCAGTCCAACAGGCTGGTGGAGAGATTTTATGGGACCCTGAGGATGATGCTGAGGACTTTTATGAATCAGCATCCGCAGGACTGGGACAAGTACCTACCCCACCTGTGGTACGGGGAAGTGCCCCAGGAATCCACAGGGTTCTTCCCTTTCGAGCTGCTGTATGGGAGGAGAGTGAGGGGACCTCTGGACCTGGATTGGGAGGAGAAGGGGGAAGACCCCCTGGTGGATCTCTTCTCTGAGGTGGGAGCCAATCCTCCCATCAGGTGTCTCCCGTTCAGAGTCACTGGGAAAACAGCCCAGAGCCTGGAGAGAGAGGTCTAGGACATGCTGGCTTTAGAGGTGATCCAGCCGTTCAACAGCCCATGGGCCTCACCCGTGGGGCTGGCCCCCAAGAAAGACTGGTCGATCTGGTTCTGTGGGGACTATCAGAAGCTTAATGCCATCACCATGCCCAATGCCTACCCCCATGCCTAGGCCTGGTGAGATTCTAGACAAGCTGCAGGGGGCTCATTACCTCTCTATTATGGATCTCACCAAGGGCGACTGGCAGGTGCCGTTGGATCCAAATGCCAGGTTGAAATCTGCCTTCACCACCCCTTTGGGGCTCTAGAGTTCCTGGTCCTGCCTTTCGACCTCAAGGGGGCGTCGGCCACCTCCCAGCCGGGTGGATCGGTTACTGAGGGGGATGGAGAACTTGACCCTGGCATACTTTGATGATATCTGTGTCTTTAGCCAGACCTGGGAGGAACACGTGTCCCAGGTGAAGGGGATGCTGGGCTGCCTCAGGGAAGCAGGACTGCCGGTAAAATCTGGAAAGTGTAAGGTGGAGATGGCAGAGGTGTCGTACCTGGGCCACAAGGTGGGGCGCGGCTGCTCAAGCCCAGAGCCGGCCAAGGTGGAGATGATCAGAGATTGGCCCATTCCCCAGACTAAGAAACAGGTCCAGGCCTTTATCAGGATGGCGGGGTACTACCAGGGGTTTGTACCCCACTTTAGCTGCCCCCATCACTGAGCTATGTGAGAAGGAGAAGCCAGACGAGGTAGTCTGGACCGAGCAGTGCCAGAGGGCTCTCTGTGCGCTGACGGAGGCTCTAATCCAGGGCCCAATAAATCTGGTAAACCCAGACTTTGCCAAGCCCTTTTCAGTGTTCACCGACGTCTCAGACATAGGGCTGGACATGGTGCTGATGCAGGCCGATGCTAAGGGGGAGAGACCCCCCATCGGGTACCTGAGCAAGAAGCTGCTGCCTCAGAAGCAGAACTATGTGGCCATAGAGAAGAAATGCCTGGCCATGGGGCAGGCCCTTAAAAAGCTGGGGCCGTATCTATTTGGGCAGCGCTTTACTGTGTACACTGACCACTCTCCTCTGACGTGGCTGCATCAAATGAAAGGGGCTGATGCCGAGCTGCTGGTGACACAGACACCTGGGCAGAGGGTGGCCAAGGTCCAGATGGGGGCTCTTAACCAAGAGAGCCCGAATCGCAGCCCTCCAGACTGGAGCGCTGGGAGAAGACTCAATCCCAGTTTGAACCCCAGGGGTTGTGGGGTGGCACAAGAGCATGGGCTGCATAAACCTTCCCACATGCGGCCTGCGACTACCATTGAGCACACCCGACCCAAAGAAGGGCATGAAACTGGAAGGGCCTGGTGTAACTCCCACCAAGGAATGGGAGAGATGCTGGGGCATCCATGGAAATGTTGGTGGGTTCGAACTTCCCCAGGTCACCAGCTAAAGTGACCCCGCTCAGTTCGGTCTCGAAGGGGGGAGAGATATGACGAAGTGGGAAAGTTCTTAATGTTTTCTCTGAATACTGTGTGTGTGCCTCAGTTTCCCCTTTGCATTTCTTAAGGATCTAGGTGGTGGGATAAGGGTGTGTGATTGTTGCAGAGCCCTAGAGGCCAGGTGTGATGGTGTCTGCACAGAGAATGGCTGATATCCTGTCTGTTGGCAACTGATGGCCTGAGCCCCTCCCCTTCAATGTGCCAACTGAAGATGTTGGAGAACAAAGCGATTAGGTGGCCTCCTTGCCCGGGAAAGAGACAAAGGCCAGAGGAGGGGCTGAAGGCGGTTTCAGTTCAGAGCTGGCTTGGGAAAGGGAGGGAGTCCCAGAACCGAAGTCTGGGCTCCCCACTCCGCAAGATGGACCTGACTGCAGGGTCCTGTTTTCTGTACCTACAAGCTCTGTTTTAAACTGTGTTCCTGTGATCTAATAAACCTTCTGTGTTACTGGCTGGCTGAGAGTCACGGTGAATCGCAGGAAGTGGGAGGGTGCAGGGCCCTGACTCCCCCACACTCTGTAACATCAACCAGACCAGTCACCCCTCACTGAGACACAGACCCCCCAGCCACCGCTCACCCCAATCACTCCTCACTGAGACACAGACCCCCAGCCACCCCCAGTCCAACCACTCCTCACTGAGACACAGACCCCCTCAGCCACCACTCACTTAGACAAAGATCCCCAGAATCACCCAGACCGCAATCACCCCTTACTCAGACAAAGACCCTCCCAGCCAAGCCCCACTCCTATCACCCCTCCACTGAGATACAGACCCCCCGCAGGAACCCCCAGCCCAATGATGCCTCACTGAGACAAAGATCCCCTAGACACCCCCCTCCCCAATCACCTCTCACTGAGAAACAGACCTCCCCAAGCCACCCCCAATAACCCAAATTACCCCTCACTGAGACACAGACTCCCCCAGCAACCCCCATCTGATCACCCCTCACTGAAACACAGACCCCCCAGTCACCACTCACTTAGACAAAGAACCCCACAATCACCCAGATGGCAATCACCCCTTACTCAGACAAAGACCCCCCCAGCCAAGCCCAACTCCAATCACGCCTCACTGAGAAACAGATCCCCCACCCCAATCACACCGATAATGAGACATAGACCTCCCAGACAACCCCCACCCCAATCACCCCTCACTGACACACAGACCCCCCCAGCAACCCCCACCCCAATCACCCCTCACTGAGACACAGGTTACCCCCCCTTCCTTTCCCCTGCCCTTTTCATTAAGAATTAGATGCAGAATCGACTTGACAATTATGTTTATTTTTGCAAAGCGGCAGGAGAGGCTGGGGCAGGGTCGGTGTCAGGCACCTGGCTGGGGAGGCTCTGATGGACACGGAGTCACTGTCCTGGCCCCTCTGGGGTGTCTGCAGCCCCTTGGTGACAGGCGTGGGGAGATGGGCTCTCGCCCACAGGCTCTGACTGCATGTCACCGGCGGTGCCTTTCCCTGGGGCCGCAAAGGCAGGGACCTCAGTGCCGCAGTGGTGAGGGGCTCCCGCTCCATGGGTCAAGTCTGGGATGCTGAGTCCAGCGGGCCGGGGACAGTGGCTGAGACAGGTTCTTTCTTCCTCCCATCATCTCAGCAAGGGGTCAGCACTCATTGTGTGCTCAGGGAGGGGTCGCAGGGTCAGGCAGGGGAATGTCTGCAATCAGCGACAATCATCACCAGGGCAGGGAGTGAATCCTCTTCTAGGGACTAGGTGGGGACCTGGAGCCGTTCCTCTGTGTGCAGGGAAGAGGAACGTTCTCACCCGTTTTCATTACGGCCACACTTCCGTGACGGGCTTCATTGATTTGCCAATGGAGGTTACCTTCACAGCAGTGTAATTCTGCATCTCGTCTCCTTTCAGCAGGATCCTCTTCTCTGCTTTGTATTTTTTGTCATCGAAGAAGATCACAGCTCCCTCAGCAACTTTGAGAGAAAAATACTTGCCCTGTATTTGAGGTGTGTCACTTTGAAATGACTTATCTTTGCCGCCAAAGAAAGGGTAAGGATACAAGGTGACTTTGGAGCTGTCGATTCCCCCTGTTGCTGGCACAGAGGGCCCGAGGACAGCAACAGCGGGGTTCGTTGCCCGGTGTGCTTCGCGCCAATGAACACACCAGGGTGGAGAAGCAAACAAAGTTTATTTGAGATCTCAAAGTGGTGCAAGGAGACAGACAAGTCTCAGATCAAGCACACTGAGACAAACAGTTTTTCTCTCTTTATACATTTTACAACTAAGCCCCCTTCTTCCCCCCCTCTCCTTCCCCCATTCCCTCTCCCTTCTTCTACAAAAGTCATGTTAATACATTCAACAATTAAATCATTCTAGCAGCTATAAATCTAGCTTTTTAGTAACACTCCTCTAAACTGTTATCTGGTCCTGTTTACCCTTGATTTATTATCTCCTCTCCAGTCAGAAACATACAGGCCTCATTATTACCGCTTGGTATCAGTGTGAGGGGAGTTTTAACTGATAACTGGCTGTTTACACATTCCATGTATCTAGCTTTTGAGGTTGATTAGAGTTAAATATTGAAGAACTTTGGTTCACTTAGGCCTAGTGACACCAACGCCCCCTTGATCCTGCACACAGGATGGTTTTGAGCTCCGGGGGAATGGTTTCCGTTCTCCTGCCCTGCAGACTGCGATGTTGCCGCCATAACAGGGAGAATCAAAGAAGGCCCAGGGGTCCCCCACCACAGTGATGCTCCGGACTGTGGACACAGTTAATTGATTGGTTATAAATGGGTTGTCTCCAGTGATCAGCACAGGAGATCCTGAGTACATCTGGAATCTGACATTTGCCATGCTGTTCTGCCGTGTCGTCAGTCAGAGTTCGGAGTCACTGGATGCTCAGATTGGAAATGTTCCTTCCCCAGCAGCCAAACTGCACTTATATAGTCTCCTTTGCTCCAGGGGGCTGAGGTTTGCTAGCCTGGGGGAAGGTCAGGGCATGGGCTGGGCTTCCTAGGAAAGAGGCGGGACCGGGTGCCTTCACGCCCTGGAGATTTTTGATTAGCACGAGACATGTGCTTGTACAAACAAAGAACTCTCCTCAGAAGGGGGCAGATTTTGGTCCCGGTTGAGCAGCGACGCTGCCAGAGTAGCTGTGTGGCAATGCAGAGAACCACGCCAGGGCGATGCCCCAAGGAATTCTCTCTAACTAGCACCCGCCGAGCACCCAGGATAAATCCATCCAGCTCCAGGGATTCCTTCTGCTGCCTGGTGGGTACGACAGGACATCCTGAAATACCGAACTTCACACCATTGTGGATGGAGCACACACTGCGCTCCCACAGCTCACACCAATGGGTTCTGTTATGAGCTGGATGAATAGGACACGGAGGCCTCAAAGATCAGGGAACCGTTGTGCCAGGCGCTGCAGAGTCACACAGTGAAAAGCAGACCCTGCCCTGCTGAGATCAGGGCCCCGTTGTGCCAGACGCTGTACAGACACGTGCTCCTGCTCCATCGGTCAGCACCACAGCAGGCAGCAGAGTCACTTAGCGACCGTGGGCCGGGTTCAGGCGGGATGAGTGCAGGTGTAAGGGGATCGAAGGGAGTCGAGCCGCACCGGAGCCATTCCACCAATGGGCTGGGAGAAGGGCTCAGCTGCACCATGGCCCATTCCCGGGAGCTGCAGGGATGGACACAGGGATCCATCAATGAGGCAGCAAAGGGCAGGGGAGACGGTCGTTGTTACACCACTTTCCTAGGTGCGCCTGCCCCACTCATGTCCCCTCTGCTCCCTGCAGGGCAACATAAACTCCTGGGCACGTTGTCTGCAGCTCCCACTCGCTTTCCCTGGAGCGCCGGGTACTCACGTGGGGGAACATCAGCCTCTCGTCTTGGCTGGCTCTCACCTCGGGTAGAACAGACTCTCTCCTCCCCGCATCATCACGGCTCCTCTCCAGACCTCGGCAGTCTCTGGGGATGCTAATCTCGCCCAGTGTCTCTCAGCTGGGACCTGCAGACTGGGCGGCTAACGACCCCAGTGTCCTGGCAGGTTTTTGTCGGCCGGGAATGGTGCTGTTGGGGGAAAGGGCTGAAAAAAACCCAACCCACAGAGCAAAGACTGGCAGAGCCCGCAGCCAGGCTGAGATCCATGGGCCCGGCCTAGTGGAGCTATTGCTGCAGGCTGGCTGCAGATGGAGGCCTCAGTTCATGCTCCGCTCAAACTTTCAAGGTTCTCTCAGCAGCTCTGAGGAGGAGGCCGGGGGGTTACGATCCCCTGGTGGGGCCCCAGGTAGGGACCCTGTGAGCCAGCCCAGCGGGGGTCCGACCTCCCTAGGCTGACACCCAACGATATTGCTGCAGAAAGGTTGCGGGTCCATGTGCCACATGGTACCCATCCCCTGGCTCAGGCCCAGCTCCCATCCAGCTCTCCCTGGGACTCCCACGGCTCCCCCGGGCAGCAAGCAACGGGTCACCACAACTCCCCACTGCCCTTCCCTGCCATGCAGCGGGCAGCCAGCAGGGGCAGGGGCAGGGACAGCCCTGCTCAGAGCACGTCGAGCTCGGGGGCTGCAGAGGAGGCAGCAGGAGCATGGCTGGGTCACCTGCTGAGTCACCTGCAGAGTTCCCTGGAACTGAGCGAGAGGGAGGGACAGAACCGAGCTGTGTAATGTGCCGAGGGATTTCGCTCCTACCCCCCTGAGAGCTCTGGGCTCTAGGGGCTGCCACGACCTTCCCTCTCATGGCAAATTTCAGCAATTTCAGGTTCTGTCCCAAATGGGAACCAAGCCGGGTTTAGAGCTAGCGACTCCTCCCGGCATTGGAATTACTGTTCCCCACACAGCTCTGGCAGCCGGGCCTGCTCCTGATCACAGCTGGGGTTAGACACCGGGAGAGTCAGGCACTGGCAGTGCCAGGGATACGTTTGGACCCTGCAGTGCTGGCAGGGGGCTGGGCTGGCGCCCGGCATCGGCAGTGCTGAGGAAGAGCGTTAGGGCAAGAGCAAGAGGCACCGTGAGCACCTGGCACCCACCATTGAGCAATGGCTAGACCCAGTCTCCAGAAACTCGTCCTGGATTCCAATGACCTGGCCCCTGCAGCCCGGTCTGTGCCGGCCTCTCTTGGGCTGAGGGATCTGAAAGCTGCAGCACGCTGGCTATGGGAAGCTCCAGCCTCTGCTGCCCTTTGTCCCCATCCATCTGACCTCACACCTGGGCAGGGCAGGGAGACCCCACTGACCTCGCCGATCACAGAGCTTCTGGCGATGAGCAGAGCTGGCATTGGACCCACTCCCTGCCAGCAATACCTTTGTCCCTCATGGTCTGTTGGCGTGAAGTTGGTTTCTCTCTCAGGCAGTTGAAGTGGCTGTTAAGTGGCTCCCCTCTTTTCTCTCTGAGACAGCCTAGAGCACGGTACTAACCGCTAACCCCTCTGCTCCATGTGACCCTGCGGGGTCTGGGATGGCCTCCCACTCTGTGTGGGCTCTGAGGGACGGGGAGCCGACCTGAATCTCAGAGAGGGACGGGGACCCCGTCCGCCTGTGACGGGGCCTTCATGGGAGAACAACTCCAACCTCCCTCTGCGTGTTACACAGGCAGCCCACGGAGGGGCCCCTCACTGTCACTGACCCCATCTGCCTCTGACCTGGGCAGCCTGGAGAGGGGAACCCGGGTGCCTGAGGCCAGGGCTAACTCTGCACCCACTTGTGCACCGTGAGCAACAACAGGAGATAGGGATGAATGTTTCATTTCTACCCCAGGGTTCCTGTGTCTGTGGGGAAGCAGGAATTCTCTGCAATGTTTTTCTGGATAAGATGCCTGGCAGGGACTGACTTGTCGAGGGGTTGCTAGCCAGAGGGTGCCAAAGGGTTAAATAGCTGGCCGTGTGCAGGGCAGGAGAATGGGGGGGGCGTCTGTGTCAGGTGACTGACTGGGCTGGGAGGACGGGTCATTAAAGGACTGGCAGAAACCCACTGTGATGTTCCCCTGGGGTTATCTGGACTGGTGATCTGCTAGGTCACTCCAATCCTCGACACTGGGAGCCAGCCTTACCCTGCTCTGCTATGAGAACCCCCACTCCTGCGTTCTTTTTTTTCCTGCTTAAGTAAAGGGCAATAGTGTGTTAGAACCTTCTGATGAGTCTGTCTGAGGTATGCATGCCTTATACATAAGGTCAGAAGGGACTATTGTAATCATCTAGTTTGACCACCTACATAGCCCATGCTATAAAACTCCCCCGAAATAATTACCAAAGCAAATCTCTTAGAAAGATATCCAATCTTGATTTAAAATTTGCCTGGGATGGAGAATCCACCATGAGCCTTGAAAAATTATTCCAATGGATAATTACTTCCACTGTTAAAAATGTATGCCTTCTTTCTGATCTGAATTTGTCTAGTTTCAACTTCTAGCCGTTGGATCATGTTATACCTTTCTCTGCTAGATTGAAGAGCTCATTGTTCAATATTTGTTCCCCTTGTAGGTACTTATCGACTGTCATTAAGTCACCCCTTAACCTTCTCCTTGGTAACCAAAGTATATTGAGTTCCCCGAGTCTTGCACTGTAAAGCCTGCGTTTTAATCCTTTAATCATCCTTGTGATGTTCTACATCTTATCTTGTGCCCCGCGAGAGAGTTAAACTGTTCGGCTTGTGTTGTGTCTTCAGTGGGATTCTGGGAGAGGGTGTGTTTCAGATGCAGCGTAAGTTGAGGCGGGGTTGGACTGCATTGCAACTCTCAACAGGGGGTGCTAGATAAAGGATCAGGACCTCAAGAGCAGGCATAGGGAGCTCAAGAAGACAGGCAGTGCCTGGACTTCCTTCAGACTCTGGAGGCTTGAAATATGGAAGGCAGTTGCTGGGTCTCCCTACAGCAGTCTGGTGAGTGGCCAAGAGGGGGCGCTCAATCTGAGCTGTGACAGTTGCTTCCTAACAGGTTGTGTGGGTGTTGCTGCTTGTGCTGTCACAATCCAGGACAGTGAGGTGACGGGCTCTGGAAGGAGCTACCACTTTTTTCCCCAATAGTGTTCGACATTGCCCTTCCTGAAATGATCAAACAGCAACCCTGCATCCAGCTGTTTCGCAAACCATACTGTTCTACTGCCCTAGGCTGGGATTTTCAGACAGGCCTAAGGAAGTTAGGTGTCCAGCTCCTTTTACTCCTTTAGTCTCCTTTGAAAAATGCCACCCCAATGTCTTTTTTTTTTTTTTGAAAAGATTGTGTTTGTCCTGTGAAGGATAGATCGTGCTGCTCCCGGTTTAGAGAGGAGGAGTGGATGAGGCTGAGAAGCCAGTGGAAGGGGCTGGAGCCCAAAATATTTTAGATCAAATTAAAGCTTCTCATAAGTTTGTGCCATAACTTGTATCCTTTGAAGAAGCAAGACTGAGGCACAGTTTCTGGGTTGTTTTGATGGGAGCGAATTCCTGTGTGATGTTCAGGCCAAAAGAGTGTAACTGTTCGGGAAAGGGTTCGTTTTACGGAGTGCAGGGAGACATCTCCAGACCTCTGGGGATTATGTGCTGGAACATCTACCCTGAAAGGAAAATTGCCACTTGTTCTTCCAGCCACAGCTCTGGGAACTGTCACTCCGGAGCTCTGTTTACAGACCCTTTTCCGTCCTGCTCCATTGGATTTGTGAGTTGCTCAATTATTTATTTCTTCTCCGTGTTTCCCAACCGAGGAAGAGGGAGGGATATTGGAGAGCACAACCTATTCCCTCTGCCTCACCTGCACAAAGTTCAGAATTCCCTAACAGAAATGACAGCACTTGGGCCTGGTCTAAACATAAGGCAGTTTACCTCAACCTAATTATGTCAGTGTCCACACTGCAGCCCTGTCCCGCTGATGAAAGTGCCCTACTACACCGAAATCATAACTCCACGAGAAGCCTAGCACTTATGTTGGTCTAGTTAAGGTGACGCAGTGTCTGTGCAAACACCTGTGTTACTTACATTGGCTGTTTGCTGTTTCGAGCCCGTCTACCCCGTTTCCCCACTCCCAGCCAGGCTGCTCCCTGGAGGCTCCCTGCTCCCCGTTCAGGGAGTCAAGAACCCAGGGCAGCTGGCCCCCACTCCCACTAACATAGGTCGACTTAGGGCTGTAGTGTAGACATGCCCTGAGAATGGAGCAAATCCCGCGCCAGTCTGGAAGTCAAATTAATTTACAGAGAAACATTTAAAGAAGAAACAATCGCAAAGCTTTTTGTGCAGTTGCATTTATTTTATTTTTGCAAAGCTCTTGGAATTCCCCAGGCAACAGAGGGACAGAGCTCTTTGCCCTCTGTTACATCAAAAGACACCACAATCAATGAACAGCACAGTAATCAGTTAGAGTCGCAATCAGTCCGATTGATGATTCTCATGTGGCATTTGATTGGTCAGGAGAGGTGAGAGGCAGCAGCACAGGAAGCGTAATGGCAGGCAGCGTCGCCGGTTCAGCAAATCTGGTTTCATCAGCGTGTCTCTTATTAATTTATCATTCCAGGGTCTGCAGGGCCAGGGAGAGATGGCAAACAGCAATTATGGTCCCAGTAACCTACTGGGAATTAGACAAGTACCATCCCCCATACCCTGAAGGAATTCCATCCCTTTCTATCCCTAGCCAGCTGGGTGCATTTTACATCAGTGCCCTTTGCAAACTGTGTTATTGATAGACTGGGAAAGGGAGTCAGAGAGGAGTCAGAGCCCTGCCGATCAGCTCCTCCCTCTGCCCCAGCAGTGTGCAGCGGTGTGCAGGAAGTGCTGGGGGCGAGGGGGTAAGAGCGAGGGTGGGGCACGCTCTGGGGAAAGGGACAGAATGGGGCAGCAAGAGGTGGGGCAGAGCATGGGCTGGAAGAGGCAGGGAGGGGGCAGGAAGAGGCAGAGCGGGGGAGGGACCGTAGGGGAAGGTGTGGAGTGGGGGCAGGCCCTGGGGCAGAGCTGGGGGTTGAGCACCCCCCCGGCACATTAGAAAGTCAGCACCTCAAACATTTAACAACAGTGTTTTTGCAAATGAAAAATAATTAAGATTTTGTTTTCTGTTGAAAAACCAAAACAAGGCCTGGGCTATTTTTGAAACTAGAAGGAAAAGAAGAACTGGAAGCTGTTTTATTGACTCTTACGACACATCCCGAGGAGAGATGAGGGTCTTTCCTGAACTCTCACTTAGGTTAGCAGGAGATTGAAAAGCACAATGGGCACTTCTGTACCCAGCACTGTAGGGGGCAGTGTCGTTTCACGGCTTGTTTACTGGACGTGATTTTAGTCAATTAATCAACAGCGTGCCATCGCTGGTAAATAGTATCAATGGTCAATGAGGGTCTGGCTGGAGAATCTTGCCTGCATGCTCGGGGTTCTACTGATCGCCATATTTGGGGTCGGGAAGGAATTTTCCTCCAGGGTAGATTGGCAGAGGCCCTGGAGGTTTTTTGCCTTCCTCCGCAGCATGGGGCGGGGGTCGCTAGCTGGAGGATTCTCTGCGACTTGAAGTCCTTAAATCACAGGATTTGGGGACTTCAACAGCTGAGTCAAGGGAAAGGGGGTGGGTCAGCTTTTGTGGCCTGCATCATGCGGGAGGTCAGACTAGATGATCATACTGGTCCCTTCTGACCTTAAAGTCTATGAGTCTATGAGCTGCTGGTTGGGAAATGGGAGCCAGTGTGGTCTGGTTAAAAGTATGTATATGAGATGTACCTATCTCATCGAACAGGAAGGGACCTTGAAGGATCATCAAGTCCAGCCCCCTGCCTTCACTAGCAGGACCAAGTACTGATTTTGCCCCAGATCTCTGGGTGGCTCTCTCAAGGATCAAACTTACAAACTCTGACTTTAGCAAGCCAATGCTCAAACCACTGGGCTGGGAGACAAGAGCTCTGGGACCTATTCTGGGCTCTGCTGCTGACTTTCCTGGTGACTTTAGCTGAGTCGCTTCCCTTTTTTGTGCCTTTCTTTCTTCTTCTCTTTGCCTTCCTTCAGTTAGTCCGATTGGTCACTGTTAAATGCACCAGAATCACTTTAAAGACTCTCAGAATCAACTGCCTCTGGAGTATCTATGGACAGAGCAGGCAGGGCTCAACATGCCCCCCAACTGCTAGCCAGAAAAGGCAGGAGTTATTTAGTGCTCCTCCTTCTCCGATATCACTGAAATAATGCTGGTTTTGTGGCAGTGACTGAGCCAGGCAGCTCCTGGGGTGGGAAATTTCCCAGCTTCCTGGTCGATTTCCACCCTCCCTTCTATTGAAATATTTCCTAGATCCCCACGTGTTTCACTGGCTTGCATGTGAAAAAACCCCTTTTTCAAATGGGCTAAATTCTATTCTAATGTAAACTGGCATTTATTTCTCTATTGATTTCAGTGGCGTGAGGCCAATTTACATCTGCTGGGGAGCAGCTCTCTGGTGTAGTTGAGACCATGTCTACGATTGTCCATGGGGATGCTATTATCCCCACTCCAGAGGTGCAGAATGACAGCATTTGCAGCCAATCACAGCTCCCAGTGTGTATGATCCTACTAGGCAGTGGTTCTTAACATGGGTATTAAAAACAGGTCCCACCGAATCCCCACAAAATGGCTACTTGTATAATAGAAGAATTGACACTGAAAAGAATATCTGGATTGATTCTGACACACACTTTGGAATTTAGACTCCCATTGCTTTGGCTTTTGCCCCAGTCCTTCCTGGCACATCTGTCCAGGCTATTCCAACTGACCACTGGCTCAGGGTTCAGGCTTGCTAAGAGCCACTGTGAGAACAGAAAACAGCCTGACAGCAAATCAGATTTGGAATACTCCCCACAGGAAGGCTCTCAGCTACGTCCTCTAAAACCTGTAAGGAAAAAGCTGGGAGTTAGCTGATCCTGCGCTTTCTCCAGTATCATCAAACTAGAGCTATTTCCCTCCCATTGTCCATAGGTTAACCACACCATGTCCACACCAGCAGCACCTTGTCAGTACAGCTATCCCAGCGTACCAGTGCACTTTTCTGGGTGTAGGTTATACTAGCGCATTCTGAGCTAACTAATCTCTACAGGGAAAAGTGCCGTTTTGCTGCTATGACTGTGTCTAGACAAGGGGCTTTTGCCAGCACAGCCGTGTCAGCCGAATGCCGCGGAGGCAGGGAATATCAACTTCCTGCCGGGACCAGGGCTGGGGCCGGGGGGAGGAAGGGGGGACAGCGAGATCCTCCCAGGGCCGGGTGGGGGAGGGAGGAGAGTGAGCTTCTGTGCCCCCCAAAAAGGGGTCAAATTTAAATTCCCACGCATGCCCCTGCAAAGTGGCAAGTGATTCTTCAGATGGTTCTAAAGAACAGGCCCACGGAGATGGAACACACCGGCAACTAGTATTAGAGGGGAAATGAAACTGCAAAAAACTTCTGGATTAACTCCTGGATTAGCCCCTTTGGGATTTAGAAACCCATTGCTCTGTTTTTTGTCCCAATCCTTACACGTCTGTTCAGGCTATTCCAACTGACACTCCCTTCGGGCTTGGGCTTGCTAAGAGGTGCTGGGATAATATAAAACAGCCTGACAACAAAGCAAATGTGATTACTCACCCCAAGAAGGCTTCCAGCTATTCTTCCAGAGGCCTGCAAGGAAATTGCTGGGAGTTAATTGCTGCTGCTCCTTCTCTAATGGCATCAAAATTCCCTCCCATTGTCCATAGCTCAACCACACCACGGCTATACTAGCAGCGCCGTGTCAGTATGGCGATCCCAGCGTACTACTGCAGTGTTGTCGGTCTAGCTTATTCTAGCTGTCTCTGAGCAAAATGATCTCTATGGCAAATGCTCGGTTATGCTGCTATGAATGCGTCTCCACTAGGGCTATTTTACAGCACAGCCATGTCAGTCAGAGGTCAAATATCTTCAGCCCCCAGAATGACACCGCTATGCCAGCAGAATTCTGTAGTTTAGAGATGTCTCCAGACAGCTCTGTGATGGGCAACGTTCCCACTGCCCTTCTTTCCCTGTGCTGGGATTAACCTCCAGAGTTTGGCAGTTTCCTTACTGCTCGGGATAAGAATTTGAGCTGGTTGAAATTTTTAACAATGAATTTTTTTCTAGACTGACCTACCGAATAAGACACAGCACAGAATCTCACCCAATGATTCCTGCATCTAGCCCATAACTTCTGTTCTATTTAGAGCATACCTTCTCTGAACATATCCCATTTAGATTTAAAGACTTTCAGTGATTAAGGCCCTATCTCTATTACCATTTTTCTTGGCACAGCTGTGCTGCTGTAAGCTCTCTGGCGTAGATTGCGCTTTCTTGTCTTTGGACTCCCCGGGCTCTCTCAGCTAGCCTAACCTCTGAGCCCACCATTGGAGGTCAATGGCCTTCCTCTGTTTAATCTGATTGAAAGGTCCCAAACTAATGTAAAAGCCCCCAAAGGAGAATAAATTCTGAATACTCACAGACAAATCACCTTCATGGCTTAAATCAGCCTAGAAGGGAAAAAAAAACTATTCATAAACATTAATTCCTTGTTGCTGCTCTTTTTCTGCGAGCAGTGAAATGAAAATGATGTCCTGAAAGGAACTGGACTCAAACGTCTGCTGGTTGGGAAATGGGAGCCAGTGTGGTCTGGTAAAAAGGGAGCTGGGCTGGGAGACAAGAGCTCGGGATCTGTTCTGGGCTCTGCTGCTGACTTTCTCTGTGACTTTAGGTGAGTCACTTCCCCTCTCTGTGTCTTCCTTTCTTCTCTTTGCCTTCCTTCAGTTAGTCTGATCGGTCTCAGCTAAATGCACCAGAATCACTTTAGAGACACACAGAGTCAAGTGTCTTTGGAGAGCACCAGCAGCAGGGCTCAATGTGAATTTTTTTCTAGACTGACCTCCTGAATGACACAGGGCAGAGAATCTCAGCCAATGATTCCTGCGTCTAGCCCATAACTTCTGTTCTATTATGAGCATAACTTTCCTAAAGCTATCCCAATGAGATTTAAAGACTTTCGGTCTCTAAGGCCATATCTACATTACCATTTACGTCGGCAAAACTTATGTTGCTCAGGGATGTGAACAAAATACCCCTGTGAATGGCTTACGTTTCGCCAGCGTAAACAGTAGTGTGCACAGCGCTATGTTGGTGGGAGTGCTTGGACCCCCTGGACTCTCTCAGCTAACCTGACCTCTCAGCCCACCGCTGGAGGCCAATGGGCTTCCTATGTTTAATCTGATTGAAAGGCTAATCTAAAAGCGCCAAAGGAGAGTAAATTCTGAATACTCACAGACAAATCACCTTCATGGCTTAAATCAGCCTAGAAAAAAAAAACTATTACTAAAACATTAATTACTTGTTGCTGCTCTTTCTCTGGAGCAGAGAGTGTCTTTGGAGAGCACCAGCAGCAGGACTCAATGTGAATTTTTTTCTAGATGGACCTCCTGGGTGGGCTGGTGTCGGATGAGTGGGTGGCGGGCAGGAGACAGATACGTGGGCATTGTACTCACCACGCTGTTTCCTACCGGGTCTTCGGTGGCATCTCAGCAGCGGGGGGGGGGGGGGTCTTCACTCGCTCCGGGTGAGGTACCTGCCGCTGAAATGTCACCGAAAACCTGGAGCGAGTGAAGACCCCTCCCTGCCCCTCGCCGCCGAGGACCTGGTAGGGAACCAGTTCTTAGGATATTGGGAGCTCATCACTGGCCATATCTACATTACCACTTTTCTCGGCAAAATTTATTTCTCTCCGGGGTGTGAAAAATATCCCCCCCCTTTAGTGACATACGTTTTCCCAGCTTAAACAGCAGTGTGCACAACGCTATGTTGGTGGGAGAGCATCTCCGACGGTGCGTTGGGGGTGGTTTCATTACATCGATGGGAGAGCTCTCTCCTGTCGGCATAGAGCGGCTACACGAGATATATTACAGTGGCAGAGCTGCATCGGTACAGCCGTGCCCCTGTAAGGTCTCTGGCATAGACATAGCCAGAGACTCCCCCACATCCTAGGTTAATGGTTCCAAAGGTTAATGAATACTGTTAAAATTAGCACCTTCTTTCTTGATTCAGTTTGTCTAGCTTCGGTTTTAGATTATTAGATCTTTTCTTCCTTTCTTTGATTAAAGAGCAATCTCCCATCAGAATTTTTTTCCCCCTGCAGTTACGTGTATACCAGGATCAAGTCACCTCTTAAGTGTCTCTCTGGTAAATTAAATAGATTGCGCTTCTTGTCTTTGGACTCCCCGGGCTCTCTCAGCTAACCTAACCTCTCAGCCCACCTATGGAGGCCAATGGGCTTCCTCTGTTTATTCTAATTGAAAGGCTAATCTAAAACCTGGAAAGGGGAGTACATTCTGAATACTCACAGAGAAATCACCTTCATGGCTTAAATCAGCCTAGAAGAAAAAATAATCTATTACTAAAACATTAATTCCTTGTTGCTGCTCTTTCTCTGGAAGCAGTGAAATGAAAATGATGTCCTTAAAGGAACTGGACACAAACGTCTGCTGGTTGGGAAATGGGAGCCAGTGTGGTCTGGTAAAAAGGGAGCTGGGTTGGGAGACAAGAGCTTGGGGATCTGTTCTGGGCTCTGCTGCTGACTTTCCTGGTGACTTTAGGTGAGTCACTTCCTCTCACTGTGCCTTTCTTTCTTCTCTTTGCCTTCCTTCATTTAGTATGATCGGTCACAGTTAAATGCACCAGAATCACTTTACAGACACTCAGAGTCACGTGTCTATGGAGAGCACCAGCAGCAGGGCTCAATGTGAATTTTTTTCTAGACTGACCTCCTGAATGACACAGGGCAAATCTCAGCCAATGATTCCTGCGTCTAGCCCATAACTTCTGTTCTATTATGAGCATAACTTTCCTAAAGATATCCCATCGAGATTTAAAGACTTTCGGTCACTAAGGCCATATCTACATTACCATTTACGTCGGCAAAACTATTGCTCAGGGGTGTGAACAAAATACCCGCGTGAATGGCTTACCTTTCGCCAGCGTAAACAGTAGTGTGCACTGTGCTACGTTGGTGGGAGAGCTTGGACTCCCTGGGCTCTCTGAGCTAGCCAAACCTCTGAGCCCACCTCTGGAGGCCAATGCACTACCTATGTTTAATCTGATTTAAAGGCTAATCTAAAAGCTCCAAAGGGGAGTAAATTCTGAATACTCACAGAGAAATCACCTTCATGGCTTAAATCAGCCTAGAAGAAAAAAAATCTATTACTAAAACATTAATTCCTTGTTGCTGCTCTTTCTCTGGGAGCAGTGAAATGAAAATGATGTCCGGAGAAGAACTGGACTCAAACGGCTGCCAGTTGGGAAATGGGAGCCAGTGTGGTCTGGTAAAAAGGGAGCTGGGCTGGGAGACAAGAGCTCGGGGATCTGTTCTGGGCTCTGCTGCTGACTTTCCTGGTGACTTTAGGAGAGTCACTTCCCCTCTCTGTGACTTTCTTTCTTCCCTGTGCCTTCCTTCATTTAGTCTGATCGGTCGAAGCTACATGCACCAGAATCACTTTATAGACTATCAGAGTCAACTGCTTCTGGAGTATTTTTGGACAGAGCACCACCAGCAGGGCTCAACTTTCCCTGAAACCGCCAGGCAGACAAAGGCAGGAGTTATTTAGTGCTGCTTTTTCTCCGATATCGTTGAAATCATACTAGTTTTGTGGCAGTGGCTGAGACGGGCAGCTTCTGGGGTGGGAAATTTCTCAGCTCCCTGGTCGATTTCCGCTCTCCCTTCTATTGAAATATTTCCTACATCCCCACGTTCTTCACTCGTTTCTATGTGAGGAAACCCCTTTTTCAAATGGTGTGAATTCTATTCTAATGTCAACTGGCATTTCTCTATTGACTTCAGTGGCGCGAGGCCGATTTACATCTGCTGGGGAGCAGCTCCCTGGTGTGGTTGAGACCATGCATAGGATTGTCCATGGTGATGCTATTATCCCCACTCCAGAATAAAAGGTCCCCAGTGAATCACAACTCCCAGTGAGTCTGACTCCGCTGAGAAGTGGTTCTTCTCATGGTTGTAGAGAACAGAGCCTAGAGAGGCCCAACAAACCGGCTACTGGGATAATGTGAAAACTGACACTGCAAAGAACACCTGGATTAACTCTGACACCCCCCTCTGGGATATCCCCCTCTGACACCCTGTACTGAAATATCTCGTAGATGCCCCCACTTGCATGCTTCATTGTCTGCCATGTTAGGAAACACTTTTTCAAGTGGTCCCAATTCTATTCTGATATAAATGCCACTACGCTATTGGCATCAGTGGAGAGAGGATGTCTTCAACATGCTGGGGACCTGCTCCAGTGTATAGTTAAGAGTGTGTTTGTGATTGTCCATGGTGATACTATTATCCCACGGCTCTGTGGAGCCGAATGCCGCGGAGGCAGGGAATATCAACTTCCTGCCGGGACCGGGGCTGGGTCCAAGTGGAGGGAGGGGGAGCAGCGAGCTCCTCCCAGGGCCGGGTGGGGGAGGGAGGAGAGTGAGCTTCTGTGCCCTCCAAAAAGGGGTCAAATTTAAATTTCCGCGCATGCTCCTGCAAAGTGGGAAGTGATTCTTCAGATGGTTCTAAAGAACAGGCCCACGGAGATGGAACACACCGGCAACTAGTATTAGAGGGGAAATGAAGCTGCAAAAAATTTCTGGATTAACTCCTGGATTAACCCCTTTGGGATTTAGAAACCCATTGCTCTGTTTTTTGTCCCAATCCTTGCACATCTGTTCAGGCTATTCCAACTGATACTCCCTTCGGGTTTGGGCTTGCTAAGAAGTGCTGGGATAATATAAAACAGCCTGACAACAAAGCAAATGTGATTACTCACCCCAAGAAGGCTTCTAGCTAGTCTCCCAGCTAGTCTCCCAGAGCCCTGCAAGGAAATTGCTGGAAGTTAATTGCTGCTGCTCTTTCTTCAATGGCATCAAAATTCCCTCCCATTGTCCATAGCTCAACCACACCCCGGCTACACGAGCAGCGCCGTGTCAGTATGGTGATCCCAGCCTACTACTGCAGTGTTGGCGTGTAGCTTATTCTAGCTGTCTCTGAGCAAAATGATCTCTATGGCAAATGCTCGGTTATGCTGCTATGAATGTGTCTCCACTAGGGCTATTTCATAGCACAGCCATGTCAGTCAGAGGTCAAATATCTTCAGCCCCCAGAATGACAGCGCTATGCCAGCAGAAGTCTGTAGTGTAGAGATGTCTCCAGACAGCTCTGTGATGGGCAACGTTCCAACTGCCCTTCTTTCCCTGTGCTGGGATTAACCTCCAGAGTTTGGCAGTTTCCTTACTGCTCGGGATAAGAATTTGAGCTGGTTGAAATTTTTACCAATGAATTTTTTTCTAGACTGAACTACCGAATAAGACACAGCACAGAATCTCACCCAATGATTCCTGCATCTAGCCCATAACTTCTGTTCTATTTAGAGCAAAGCATTTCTGAACAGATCCCATCTAGATTTAAAGACTTTCAGTGATTAAGGCCCTATCTCTATTACCATTTTTCTTGGCCCAGCTGTGCCGCTGTAAGCTCTCTGGCGTAGATTGCGCTTCTTGTCTTTGGACTCCCCGGGCTCTCTCAGCTAGCCTAACCTCTGAGCCCACCTCTGGAGGTCAATGGCCTTCCTCTGTTTAATCTGATTGAAAAGTCCCAAACTAATGTAAAAGTCCCAAAAGGAGAATAAATTCTGAATACCCTTAGACAAATCACCTTCATTGCTTAAATCAGACTAGAAGGGAAAAAAAAAACTATTACTAAAACATTAATTCCTTGTTGCTGCTCTTTCTCTGGGAGCAGTGAAATGAAAATGATGTCCTTAAAGGAACTGGACACAAACGGCTGCTGGTTGGGAAATGGGAGCCAGTGTGGTTTGGTAAAAAGGGAGCTGGGCTGGGAGACAAGAGCTCGGGGATCTGTTCTGGGCTCTGCTGCTGACTTTCTCTGTGACTTTAGGTGAGTTCCTTCCCCTCTCTGTGCCTTCCTTTCTTCTCTTTGCCTTCCTTCAGTTAGTCTGATCGGTCACTGTTAAATGCACCAGAATCACTTTTCAGACTCTCAGAGTCAACTGTCTTTGCAGAGCACTACGAGCAGGGCTCAACATGCCCCCAAACCGCTAGGCAGGCAAAGGCAGGAGTTATTTATTGCTGAACTTTCTCCTATATCCTTGAAATCACACTACTTTCATGGCAGTGGCTCAGCCAGGAAACTCCTGGCATGGGAAATTTCCCTCCGCCCTCCCTGCTATTGAAATATTTCCTAGATCCCCATATGCTTCACTGGTTTCTATGTGAGGAAACCTCTTTTTTCAAATGGGCTAAATTCTATTCTGGAGTAAACTGGCATTTCTCTATTCACTTCAGTGGTGTGAGGCCGATTTACATCTGCTGGGGAGCTGCCCCCTAGTGTAGTTGAGACCATGTCTATGATTGTCTGTGGTGATGCTATTATCCCCACTCCAGATGTGCAGAATGAGAGGATTCCCAGTGAATCACAGCTGCCAGTGTGTCTGACTGACTGAGAAGTGGTTCTTATCATGGCGGTAAAGAACCCAGCCCACAGAGAACCAACAAACCTGCTATTGGGATAATGGGAGAACTGACACGGCAAAGAACACCTGGATTAACTCTGACACCCGCCTCTAGGATTTAGAAGCCTATTGCTCTGTCTTTTGCCTTAATCCTTTCCCATCTGTCTGGGCTTTTCAGGCTGACCACTGCGCTCATAGTTGGGGCTTGAGAAGAGGTTCTACAATAATATAAGAAGTGAGACAGCCTGACAGCAAAGCAACTTTGAATACTCACCCTTGGTACTCTTCCAGATAAGCTCCCAGAAGCCTGCAAGGAAATTGCTGTGAGTTACTTGATCCTGCACTTTCTTATTCCTTGACTTTAGCAAAGCTTTTGATATGGTCTCCCACAGTATTCTTGCTGCCAAGTTAAAGAAGTATGGGCTGGATGAATGGACTGTAAGATGGATAGAAAGCTGGCTAGATCGTCGGGCTCAACGGGTAGTGATCAATGGCTCCATGTCTAGTTGGCAGCCGGTATCAAGGGGGGTGCCCCAAGGTCCTGGGGCCGGTTTTGTTTAATATCTTTATTAATGATCTGGAGGATGGTGTGGACTGCACTCTCAGCAAGTTTGCAGATGACACTAAACTAGGAGGCATGGTAGATACACTAGAGGGTAGGGATCGGATACAGAGGGACCTAGACAAATTAGAGGATTTGGCCAAAAAAACCCTGATGAGGTTCAACAAGGACAAGTGCAGAGTCCTGCACTTAGGACGCAAGAATCCCATGCACTGCTACAGACTAGGGGCCGAATGGCTAGGTAGCAGTTCTGCAGAAAAGGACCTAGGGGTCACAGGGCACGAGAAGCTGGATATGAGTCAACTGTGTGCTCTTGTTGCCAAGAAGGCTAACAGCATTTTGGGCTGCATAAGTAGGGGCATTGCCAGCAGATCGAGGAATGTGATTGTTCCCCTTTATTCGACATTAGAATACATCTGGAATACTGTGTCCAGTTTTGGGCCCCACACTACAAGAAGGATGTGGAAAAATTGGAAAGAGTCCAGCGGAGGGCAACAAAAATGATTAGGGATCTGGAGCACATGACTTATGAGGAGAGGCTGAGGGAACTGGGATTGTTTAGTCTCCAGAAGAGAAGAATGAGGGCGGGATTTGATAGCAGCCTTCAACTACCTGAAGGGGGGTTCCAAAGAGGATGGAACTCGACTGTTCTCAGTGGTGGCAGATGACAGAACAAGGAGCAAGGGTCTCAAGTTGCAGTGTGGGAGGTCCAGGTTGGATATTAGGAAACACTGTTTCACTAGGAGGGTGGTGAAGCACTGGAATGCGTTACCTAGGGAGGTGGTGGAGTCTCCTTCCTTGGAGCTTTTTAAGGCCCGGCTTGACAAAGCCCTGGCTGGGATGATTTAGTTGGGAATTGGTCCTGCTTTGAGCAGGGGGTTGGACTAGATGACCTCTTGAGGTCCCTTCCAACCCTGATATTCTATTATTCTATGATACATTCATCCAGAGTCCCAGAACTCTGCAAAGAACACCTGGACTAACTGTGACTCCCCCCAGGGGATTTAGAAGCCCATTGCTCTGTCTTTTGCCTTAATACTTCCACATCTGTCTGGGCTTTTCCGGCTGACCACTGCACTCATAGTTTGGGCTTGAGAAGAGGTTCTGCGATAATAAAAGAAGTGAGACAGGCTGACAGCAAAGCAACTTTGAATACTCACCCCTGGGACTCTTCCAGATACGCTCCCAGAAGCCTGCAAGAAAATTGCTGTGTGTTACTTCATCCTGCGCTTTCTCCAATACCATCAACATGTAACGGATTCCCTCACATTGTCCATAGCTGAACCACACCATGGCTACGCTAGGAGCACCTTGTCAGTACAGCTATCCCAGTGTACTAGAGCACTTTTCTGGGTGTAGGTTATACTAGCGCATTCTGAGCTAATTAATCTCTATAGGGAAAAGTACCGTTTTGCTGCTATGACTGTGTCTAGACAAGGGGCTTTTGCCAGCACAGCCAAGTCAGCTGAATGCCGCGGAGGCAGGGAATATCAAGTTCCTGCCGGGACCAGGGCTGGGGCCGGGGGCAGGAAGGGGGGGCAGCGAGATCCTCCCGGGACCGGGTGAAGGAGGGAGGAGAGTGAGCTTCTGTGCCCCCCCCAAAAAGGGGTCAAATTTAAATTCCTGCGCATGCCCCTGCAAAGTGGCAAGTGATTCTTCAGATGTCTAAAGAACAGGCCCACGGAGATGGAACACACCGGCAACTAGTATTAGAGGGGAAATGAAACTGCAAAAAACTTCTGGATTAACTCCTGGATTAACCCCTTTGGGATTTAGAAACCCATTGCTCTGTTTTTTGTCCCAATCCTTGCACATCTGTCCAGGCTATTCAAACTGACACTTCCTTTGGGTTTGGGCTTGCTAAGAGGTGCTGGGATAATATAAAACAGCCTGACAACAAAGCAAATGTGATTACTCACCCCAAGAAGGCTTCTAGCTAGTCTCCCAGCTAGTCTCCCAGACGCCTGCAAGGAAATTGCTGGGAGTTAATTGCTGCTGCTCTTTCTTCAATGGCTTCAAACTTCCCTCCCATTGTCCATAGCTCAACCACACCCCGGCTACACGAGCAGCGCCGGGTCAGTATGGCGATCCCAGTGTACTACTGCAGTGTTGGCGTGTAGCTTATTCTAGCTGTCTCTGAGCAAAATGATCTCTATGGCAAATGCACGGTTATGCTGCTATGAATGTGTCTCCACTAGGGCCATTTTACAGCACAGCCATGTCAGTCAGAGGTCAAATACCTTCAGCCCCCAGAATGACACCGCTATGCCAGCAGAAGTCTGTAGTTTAGAGATGTCTCCAGACAGCTCTGTGATGGGCAACGTTCCCACTGCCCTTCTTTCCCTGTGCTGGGATTAACCTCCAGAGTTTGGCAGTTTCCTTACTGCTCGGGATAAGAATTTGAGCTGGTTGAAATTTTTAACAATGAATTTTTTTCTAGACTGACCTACCGAATAACACAGCACAGAATCTCACCCGATGATTCCTGCATCTAGCCCATAACTTCTGTTCTATTTAGAGCATAACTTTTCTGAACAGATCCCGTCTAGATTTAAAGACTTTCAGTGATTAAGGCCCTATCTCTATTACCATTTTTCTTGGCCCAGCTGTGCTGCTGTAAGCTCTCTGGCGTAGATTGCGCTTCTTGTCTTTGGACTCCCTGGGCTCTCGCAGCTAGCCTAACCTCTGAGCCCACCTCCGGAGGCCAATGGCTTTCCTATGTTTAATCTGATTGAAAGGTCCCAAACTAAGGTAAAAGCCCCCAAAGGAGAATAAATTCTGAATACTCACAGACAAATCACCTTCATGGCTTAAATCAGCCTAGAAGGGAAAAAAAAACGATTACTAAAACATTAATTCCTTGTTGCTGCTCTTTCTCTGGGAGCAGTGAAATGAAAATGATGTCCTGAAAGGAACTGGACTCAAACGTCTGCTGGTTGGGAAATGGGAGCCAGTGTGGTCTGGTAAAAAGGGAGCTGGGCAGGAGACAAGAGCTCGGGGATCTGTTCTGGGCTCTACTGCTGACTTTCCAGGTGACTTTAGGTGAGTTCCTTCCCCTCTCTGTGCCTTCCTTTCTTCTCTTTGCCTTCCTTCATTTAGTCTGATCGGTCGCAGCTAAATGCACCAGAATCACGTTACAGACATTCAGAGTCAAGTGTCTTTGGAGAGCACCAGCAGTAGGGCTCAATGTGAATTTTTTTCTAGACTGACCTCCTGAATGACACAGGGCGAATCTCACCCAATGATTCCTGCGTCCAGCCCATAACTTCTGTTCTATTTAGAGCATAACTTTCATAAAGCTATCCCATCGAGATTTAAAGACTTTCGGTCATTAAGGCAATATCTACATTACCATTTACGTCAGCAAAATTTGTGTCGCTCACAGGTGTGAAAAAAATACCCCCGTGAATGGCTTACGTTTCGCCAGTACAAACAGTAGTGAGCAGAGCGCTGTGTTGGTGTGAGAGCTTGGACTCCCTGGGTAGCCAAACCTCTGAGCCCACCACTTGAGGCCAATGGGCTTCCTATGTTAAATCTGATTTAAAGGCTAATCTAAAAGCCCCAAAGGAGAGTAAGTTCTGAATACTCACAGACAAATCACCTTCATGGCTTAAATCAGCCTAGAAGAAAAAAAACTATTACTAAAACATTAATTCCTTGTTGCTGCTCTTTCTCTGGAGCAGAGAGTGTCTTTGGAGAGCACCAGCAGCACGACTCAATGTGAATTTTTTTCTAGATGGACCTCCTGGGTGGGCTGGTGTCGGATGAGTGGGTGGTGGGGGTCAGACAGGCACGTGGGGCTTGTACTCACCACGTGGTTTCCTACCAGGTCTTCGGTGGCAGCTCAGCAGTGGGGGGTGGAAGAGGGTCTTCACTCACTCCGGGTGAGGTACCTGCCACTGAAATGTCGCCGAAAACCAGGAGCGAGTGAAGACCCCTCCCTGCCCCCCGCCGCCGAGGACCTGGTAGGGAACCAGTTCTTAGGATTTTGGGAGCTCATCACTGACCATATCTACATTACCACTTTTCTTGGCAAAATTTATTTCTCTCCGGGGTGTGAAAAATATACCCCCCTTAGTGACATAAGTTTTCCCAGCATAAACAGCAGTGTGCAGAAGGCTATGTTGGTGGGAGAGCATCTCCGACGGCTCGTTGGGGGTGGTTTCATTACATCGATGGGAGAGCTCTCTCCCGTCAGCATAGAGCGGCTACACGAGAGATCTTACAGTGGCAAAATACATTGGTACAGCCGTGCCCCTGTAAGGTCTCTGGCATAGACATAGCCAGAGACTCCCCCACATCCTAGGTTAATGGTTCCAAAGGTTAATGAATACTGTGAAAATTAGCACCTTCTTTCTTGATTCAGTTTGTCTAGCTTCGGTTTTAGATTATTAGATCTTTTCTTCCTTTCTTTGATTAAAGAGCAATCTCCCATCAGAATTTTCCCCCCCTTCAGTTACGTGTATACCAGGATCAAGTCACCTCTTAACTGTTTCTCTGGTAAATTAAATAGATGGCGCTTCTTGTCTTTGGACTCCCCGGGCTCTCTCAGCTATCCTAACCTCTGAGCCCCCCTCTGGAGGCCAATGGGCTTCCTATGTTTAATCTGATTTAAAGGCTAATCTAAAAGCTCCAAAGGGGAGTAAATTCTGAATACTCACAGACACGCTCCGTATAAATCGTGCATTAACCTACAGGAAAAAAGCAAGTTACTAAAACATTCATTCCTTGTTGCTGCTCTTTCTCTGGGAGCAGTGAAATGAAAATGATGTCCTGAAAGGAACTGGACTCAAACGGCTGCTGGTTGGGAAATGGGAGCCAGTGTGGTCTGGTAAAAAGGGAGCTGGGCTGGGAGACAAGAGCTCGGGGATTGTTTCTGGGCTCTGCTGCTGACTTTCCCAGTGACTTTGGGTGAGTCACTTCCCCTCTCTGTGCCTTTATTTCTTCTCTTTGCCTTCCTTCATTTAGTTTGATAGGTCACTGTTAAATGCACCAGAATCACTTTACAGACTCTCAGAGTCAACTGTCTTTGCAGAGCACTACGAGCAGGGCTCAACATGCCCCCAAACCGCTAGGCAGGCAAAGGCAGGAGTTATTTATTGCTGAACTTTCTCCTATATCCTTGAAATCACACTACTTTCATGGCAGTGGCTCAGCCAGGAAACTCCTGGCATGGGAAATTTCCCTCCGCCCTCCCTGCTATTGAAATATTTCCTAGATCCCCATATGCTTCACTGGTTTCTATGTGAGGAAACCTCTTTTTTCAAATGGGCTAAATTCTATTCTGGAGTAAACTGGCATTTCTCTATTCACTTCAGTGGTGTGAGGCCGATTTACATCTGCTGGGGAGCTGCCCCCTAGTGTAGTTGAGACCATGTCTGTGATTGTCTGTGTTGATGCTATTATCCCCACCTCAGATGTGCAGAATGAGAGGATTCCCAGTGAATCACAGCTGCCAGTGTGTCTGACTGACTGAGAAGTGGTTCTTATTATGGCGGTAAAGAACCCAGCCCACAGAGAATCAACAAACCTGCTATTGGGATAATGGGAGAACTGACACGGCAAAGAGCACCTGGATTAACTCTGACATCCGCCTCTGGGATTTAGAAGCCCATTGCTCTGTCTTTTGCCTTAATCCTTTCACATCTGTCTGGGCTTTTCCGGCTGACCACTCCGCTCATAGTTGGCGCTTGAGAAGAGGTTCTACAATAATATAGGAAGTGAGACAGCCTGACAGCAAAGCAACTTTGAATACTCACCCCTGGGACTCTTCCAGATAAGCTTCCAGATAAGCTCCCAGAAGCCTGCAAGGAAATTGCTGTGAGTTACTTGATCCTGCACTTTCTTATTTCTTGACTTTAGCAAAGCTTTTGATACGGTCTCCCACAGTATTCTTGCTGCCAAGTTAAAGAAGTATGGGCTGGATGAATGGACTGTAAGGTGGATAGAAAGCTGGCTAGATCGTCGGGCTCAACAGAAAGTGATCAGTGGCTCCATGTCTAGTTGGTAGCCGGTTTCAAGCTGAGTACCCCAAGGGTCGGTCCTGGGGCCGGTTTTGTTTAATATATTTATTAATGATCTGGAGGATAGTGAGACAGCCTGACAGCAAAGCAACTTTGAATACTCACCCCTGGGACTCTTCCAGATACTCTCCCAGAAACCTGCAAGAAAATTGCTGTGTGTTACTTCATCCTGCGCTTTCTCCAATACCATCAACATGTAACGGATTCCCTCACATTGTCCATAGCTGAACCACACCATGGCTATGCTAGGAGCACCTTGTCAGTACAGCTATCCTGGTGCACTGTTATCGCTGCAGCTTATTCTAGTCCCCCCTGAGCAAAATAAGCTATGCAATCAACAGCACAGTTTTGCTGCTATATCTGTGTCTACACTAGTGGCTTTTGCTTGCACAGCCATGTCAGCCGGGGACCAAACATCTTCACACCCTGCAGCAACATAACTATGCTAGTGGATGTCTGTAGTGTAGACATGGCCCAAGACAGGTCTGCAGTTGGAAACCTCCCCACTACTGTTCGTTCTGAGTGCTGGGATTAACCTCCAGAATTTGGGAGTTTCCTTACTGAGTCTGACTCATCTGGATAAGGATTGAGGTGTTTGGAGAAAAGCAGAAAGGGAAAAGTTTTGGAGTTTTTTTCATTTATGATTACCATTTACATTTATGATTTATGATTACCACCCCATTTCTTTTTTTCCAGAACTGTTTGAAAAATTATGCGTGTTTTGGGAAATGTTAAAATATGTGGGATTCAACATTTTTACAAAATTGATTGAAACTGAATGATAAACTGAAAATATCCCCTCCTTTGCTTTTCCACTTAAAGGGGGAGGCGAAGGAAATGGAGTATGGGAATCAAAAAGCAAAACTTTCCCCATTGTTTGGTTTTAATTCTTTTGGATGAAAAAACAGAAAATAGTGTAAGAAACACATTTTTCCATTAAAATTTTCTTTTTGAGCACAAAATAATTTTTGATTAACTAGAGCTGGTTGAATTTTTCTCTTCCTAATTTTTCAGCTGAAAAGTGCATTTTTCAACCAGAGTTTGAGCTTTTGCAGAAAAAAAATCATTTAGATGAAAAATTAGAATCTGAACATTATGAGGAGAAAATGTTGGTGATTTTGGTTTTCCACCGCAATATATTTTTAGTGAAACCCTCAAATATTGAACCACGGTGTTTTTTGAAAACCAAAAATTCTATTGGTTTCATTTTCAGTTGAAAAAATAAAACCCTCATGGGCTATTTTTAAAACTAGAAGAAAAAGCAGAATTTCGAAGCTCTTTTATTTAATCTTCTCTCTCTTCCGGAGAAGAGCTGAGAGGCGTTCCTGGCCTCTCACTTAGGTTAGGAGGAGATTTCCAAAAGCTCAGGGAGCAGTTCTGCAGTATAGGACACAGGATCTTTTGGGGACACGTCACTGGATAAGGAGGCAGGAGAGCTCGGGTCTAGTTCCAGCTACGCCACTGCCAATGGCAATGAAAACTAGCAGTGTTTGGATGCTTACCCGTGGGCGCAGTAGCGCGCTGCTTTCCTTTGGGCAAAGGATGGAGAGGAGGAGAGCGGCAGCCACGATCTGGAGCTTCATCTTGGATTCTGTTTGGTTCTTCCAGGTCCTGATGGCTGCAGGGTTTAGCAGCTGTATTTATACAGTGTGTCATATCTGATATTACAAGCTTGATTGCCCAAACTTAATGCCGCATTATCGAGGAGACCAGTGATCTTTATCAATCAGGAAAGGTCAGAGATTTAATTTATCACTAAACTCCACCATATGGAATCAACTCCCTGCTTCCAAAGGCTGGGAGCCAACTTCAGGCTGAAGAATGAATTGTATTATTCCCCTCTATGACGGGTCTTGAGAGGACTCATCTTAGTGTCAGAGTACAGGCCAAATTGTGCTTTATCTGAACCTTTTATTCCCACCACTACACTTGAGGGCTGGGTAACAGGCAGGGAACATGGTTCATAATAAGCTTCATTTATCGTATGCCGTTTACCAGATTGTAACACCAAGAAAGGTGGGGATGGATAGCTCAGTGGTTGGAGCGTTGGCCTGCTAAACCCAGGGTTGTGAGTTATAGAATCATAGAATATCAGGGTTGGAAGGGACCTCAGGAGGTCAGCTAGTCCAACCCCCTGCTCAAAGCAGGACCAATCCCCAGATAGATTTTTTGCCCCAGTTCCCTAAATGGCCCGCTCAAGGATTTAGAGGATTGAACTCATAATCCTCGATTTAGCAGGCCAATGCTCAAACCACTGAGCTATCTCTCTCCCTCCTTGAGGGGGCCATTTAGGGACCTGGGGCAAAAAAAAAAAATAGTTGGGGATTGGTCCTGCTTTGAGCAAGGGGTTGGACAAGATGACCTCCTGAGGTCCCTTCCAACCCTGATAGTCTATGATTCTATGAAAGGCACCAGGGGCCAAGTCTCCAGTTAGTGTGAATTGACCGCTGCTCCACTGGAGTCAATGGGGGCGGATTCCCAGCTCTTGCAAGTCAGCTGTTGCTATGTTGGCATCACTGGGGCCAGAATCCCAGTTGGTGTAAATTGCTCCAATGAAGCCAATGGGTAAACCACCGAAGCTCCGTTGGAGACACTGGGACCAGTTCCTCAGCTCATGTAAATTGGCCGTTCCCCACAAGATTCACTGGGACAGAGCCCAGCTTGTGTAGATGGGCCATACATCCACTGAAGTCAGCAGGGCTACGCTGATCCTTGCCAGCTCATGATCTAGCCTTGAGCCTGTTATTGTTATTATCTGAGTGACAGTAATGCTTAGAGGACCCAACCAAGTTCAGGGTGGCAGAATACGCAGTAGTCTGGGAGTCAGGAGACCTGGGTTAAATTCTCAGCTCAGCCACTGGCTTGCTGGATGATCTGGGGCAAGTCAATTCTCTCTTTGAATGCCTGCACTCTGTCTGTTTTCTCTTATTAGATTGTAAGATTTTGTGGCAGGGACTGTCTCTCGCTCTGTTTCTGTGTAACCCACAAACACCCTGGGTGAGGTGTTCTGTCCCCTCTAGTGGCACCGAGACCAGTTAGAGATTAATGAGTCTGCTCTACAGCCTTAGCTAAGAGCCATGTGGTGTAGAGGCTCATGCATTTAGCTCCAGAGGTCCCAGGTTTGACCCCACCCTCCAATGACCAGGGTCTGTCAGTGTGACATCTGTGCACTGCTCAGCACAATGGTCCTGGATATCAGCTGGGGCAGGGACTGTCTCTTGCTGGTGTCTGTGCAGTGGCAGTCACTGTGACAGGATCCCCGGGGTGCAGCCTGGGACCGCTGTGCCCCCTCACCTCTCCAGCCTGGGGTGTCTCTCACAATGCCTTCCTAGTGACCAGCAGCAAACCCCTCCAGGCGCTGTGATCACTCAGCGCAACCGCATGTGGAGCCCCACACCCAGCTAGTTTTCATGAATGCTTCCATAGTCGCTCATAAATCACACAGAGAAGGCACCAGCCAAATCCCCCCAGCTCCCAGCACTGTACCTCAGGAATATTCAGTCTTGCAATGCTCAAGACCCTTTCTTGAGCAATGCAAGTTTATTAATTGGTTTTCCATTTCATCAGTGGAAAGTGGACACACACCAGCCTTTGTAACCTGAGCAGATTTACCAAGCACTTCAGGCAAACTCACAGGTAAAGATAAAGAGTAATGCAAATTTATTGACTACAAAAGATAGATTTTAAGTGATTATAAGTGACAGGCAAAAAGTCAGAGCACGTTATCAAAGAAAATAAATATCAGTGCACAGTCTAAACCTTAACCCTTATCACACTAGACAGTATTTAGGTCAAGCAATGTTCTCCCCCACCCCCCCGAATCTTACAGTCCTTAATATACAGGTTTGTCTCTTAAACATGGGCCAGTCTCCTTTGTTGGAGTCTTCAGTCTTCTGAGCGTCCTTGTTGCTTGCAGTGTAGGTGGGGGGAGAAAAGGCCCAGCATGGGCCCCCTGGGTTCTGTTTTATACCCTCAGTCCATGTGCTTGGAGAACACAAGTCCAGGCCTGTCTGGTGGGCACTGCTGAGTCACAAGCACAGTTGCCAATTTTCATGCGGTAAAGAAACACCCCGACTTTCACAATAAGCCACAAATCAAGCTAATCCCATTTCAAAACAAGACCAAAACAAGCCAATCCCTAAGAACCCCAACACTCTTTGTGACTAGATTCCCCCCCGGTGTGCAGTCTGGGACTGTGGTGGGCCTGCTGTGCACCCCTGACTCTCTCCCCCCCTTGCCCCTGCTTGCCTCCCCTGCCCTCAAAACTCACAAGCCAATTAAGCCAAAAACAAGCCCAATTTCTGCATTTTTTTCATGGGTTTGGCATGTCTGGTGACAAGGTGAAGCAACACCCCAATGTGTCTCCTGTGAGTGAGTCATGGAATTGTAACTCCTCTGCTGGACCATGGCTGGTGATATCTGTAAGCACCCACCCAGACGTTGGTTTCCTCCCTTGTCATTGTCTCTGGAGAGCTAGTATCCGGGCGCTTCCCAAACCCACAGCATATTTTAGTGAAAACCATACAACACAATTCTTATAATTTCATATGCAATGGTGATATACATATTTTGATAGAACAGTGGGTTGCAGCAGATCATAACCTGATACCTCACATGGCACGATTTATATGTCATATCACAATTATATATAAATGAGGAACATGGGGGTTACAGGACACTCCTCCGAGCTACAGAGTGTCTCAGGCATAATGGGGCCCTGTTCTCAGCTGGGGCAGGGCCTGTCTCTCGCTATGTGTTTGTGCAGCGCCCGGCACAATGGGGTATCGACAGGGGTGAAAGTAACTTACAGGACTTACAGGTACTGCTGGAGTTCTGAGGGGGCATGGCCTCATCCGGAAGAGGCGGGACCTCAACCAGAAGAGGCGTGGCCTCTCGAGATTTAAAGGCCCTGGGGCACTGGCTGTGGCTGGGAGCCCTAGGGCCTGTAAATCAACTGGGGTTCCAAGCTGCAGAGGTGGCTGGGAGCCCCTGGGGCTCAGGGGCAAATTAAAGGGCCCGGGGCTCGGCCGCCAATGAGCCCCAGGCCCTTTAAATCCTGGCCCCAGCCCGGCTGCTGGAGCCACGGGTGGGATTTAAAGGGCTCTGGGCTCCCCACTGCTGCGGGGAGCCCAGAGCCATTTAAATCCTTGATGCAGAAGCCGGTGCGGTCCGGCACGGTGTACTGGCTCTTGCCGGTACACCGGACCAGACCGGACCGGCTTACTTTCACCTCTAGGCATCGATCTCAGTTGGGGTCTCTAGGTGCTGGGTTAACATAAATTATAACAAATGCTACATCACTGAAGTCAGTGAGAGATCAGCACCTGTGAAATCCTGACCTAAACTGGGACAGCTACAAACACTCAGACAAAATCAGTGGCCAACTTGGGAAAGCATTGGCCTGTATCTTCCATGCCAGACGGATGGACTTTGGAACAGTCTGAAAGGTTATTAAAGAGGATGGGAGTCAGGACGCCTCAGTTCTCTCAACCCTGCCATAATTATGCTGGGCACTGCACAAACACTGAGTGAGAGACAACCCCTGCCGCCAAAGGGTTTACAATGTACGTGGCCAAGGGATGGGTTATTATCCCCACTTTGCAGAGTGGGGAAAACTGAGGCTCAGAGTGAGGCAGTGACTTGCCAAGGTCACACAGGGAGTCTGTGGGAGAGATGGGAATGAAACCCAAATCTCCAGTGTGGTGATCCTGCCTTATCTACAGCTTCCTAATATCAGGGCCCAGAGAAGTTGATTCTCAGTGACACGAACCACTGAAAGTGATTGCATTTTACAGTCACTTTAAATGTCCCCTTTACACTGGCAGGAATGGTAGCACCACTCTAGTTAAGATTGAGATGTGAATTGGGTTCGGTAGTGATGGCTGACATGGACGCTATCTGACACAACACCATCTCTGAAAAAAACAAGAAGTAGTCCGGTGGCACCCTGTGACGAAGTGGGGATTTTTTTTATTTTTTTTTGTGGTTTTCCAAAGGTTTGCATGCAGAGGGAGTGGGACTCAGTGCTCCTGAATGTTACTGGTTTAACGAGGTGAGGGGAAAGGGTGTTTGTTGTTACAGAGGACCGGAGAGGCAACTTGGGACCCCGGCCAATGGCCTGGAGGAGGGACACCCCAGCGACTGGTGTCGCAACCGGTTCTGGCCAGTGGTAGGACAATAGGCTGCGAAGAGAGGACCACGGTGACCTGACCAACGAGTTCCAGACAGAGGAGGGTGGAGAGGAGAGGAGGCCCAGATGACCCTGTTTTCCTGGAGAGAAGACAATGGACAGAGGCAGGGCTTGGGGCTGGTGATATCAGATGCCCAGCTTGGAAGCAAGGGGCGCTGGGCTGGAGGAGGGAGCAGGCAGGGCCGACCTGGATGCAGGGAAGATGGGGAATGTGCTGTGCTGAGGGAGGCCAGGCCTGAGGGTCAGAGAGTTTCCTATGCTGTGTTCAACACTCAATAAATCCTCCTGTTTTTGCTGGCTGAGAGTCACTCCGGTCTAGAGAACAGGGTTGCATCAACCCCTTCAGGGGTGGAGGCCCCGGGGGTCCAGTGCAAGTGGACTCCCTGAGGGGGCTCACGGGAGAGATAGACGTGCTAAGGCTCAGAGAGGTGCGGCTCCTGGAGGTGGAGGGGCCAACCCCAAGAGAGAGCAGACCCCCGGAAAAAGGGCTCACCCATGGACAGCAAGGGGCCCAAGAGTGATCTGTGAGTCCGTGACACACCCTAAAGACTAACAGATTTATTTGGGCATAAGCTTTCGTGGGTAAAAAACCTCATTTCTTCTGAAGAGACAGCACCCATCCCCCGCCCCACACAAGCTCTGGAAGGTGATGTGTCCCTTGTCCTTTATGTGCCCGAGTTGGCGTGAGGAGCATGTTCTGTCATTCAGGGATCTGAACAGATGCATATTGTTCCTCAACTGGGCTGCTGACTTGCCCTTATCTGCTCTTAATCAGCACGAGGTGGATGGCTGCCAGAGATGAACAAGAGGAGGTGTTCTCAAGGCTGGTTTCTAGGAGTGCTCTTGCATCAGGGGTGATGGCAGGGAGATGTCGCCTCACAGAGGGATTTGGCTCTGGTGACAAGTTAAATGTGCCTTGAGGCAAAGTCAAAGAGGAGCCTCACGAGCTCTTTGTTGTTCTGTGGTTGTGACATGTGGGTAGTGACAGACACACTAGGTAGGTATGCGAGGTAATTCAGGGTGAAATGCTAAGCTGCTCTGTCAGGGCCACGTCTACAGCTGGTGTGAATGGACCATAGCTGCATTGGAGTCAACAGGGCCAGACAGGTGTGGGCTTGCGGCCTCGCACTACTGTTCTAGGAATAGCTGTGTGCGGATCTGGAGGGAGCTCGGGCTCCGAACCCCACCCCTTTCGCCAGCCTTCAGAGCCCAAAGTCCAGCCGGCGCTGCAATTTCAGAGCTTTGTTTACACCACTATTTTCAGAGTGCCAGCCCTGCACCCCCAAGTCTGCTGATCCTGGCTGGGAGCCTTGCTTCCACGGGCTGTGTAGAGTAACTTAGAGCCCAGATCCTCAAGGGTACCTAGGTCTGGGTTGGGAGTCTAAGCCCCATTTTCCAAAGTGAATTAGGCACTTAAGGGCCTGCCTGTTACTGAGCCAAAGGCCATTAGGCTCCTGGACGGGCAGAGGGGCCAGGTGCCCCATGACAGAAGGAGGCTGTATATGAGCTGCCTAAAATGGAGGCACCCAGAATCACTCCTCCTAATGGGTGCTGTAATTATTGCTGTCTCTGTCTTTAGGCACAACCACAAGGAAGACTTCTGCTATGAAGCTTTCTCTAGACCGCCTCTAATCCAGTGGCTTTGAACCTTTCCAGAATACTGTACCCCTTCCAGGAGTCAGATTTGTCTTCCCTACCCCCAAGTTTCACCTCACTCAGAAACGACTTGCATACAAAATCAGACATAAAAATACAAAAGTTTCACAGCCACACTAGTACTGAAAAATTGCTGACTTTCTCATTTTTACCATATAATTATGAACTAAATCATTTGGAATATAAATATTGTACTTACATTTCAGTGTGTAGTATATAGATCAGTATAAACAAGTCATTGCCTGTATGACATTTTAGTTTGTAGTGGCTTTGCTAGTGTTTTTCATGAGGCCGTTGTAAAACTAGGCAAATATCTAGGGGTATGTCTACACTACGAAATTAGGTCGAATTTATAGAAGCCGGTTTTATAGAAATCGGTTTTATACAGTCGATTGTGTGTGTCCCCACATAAAATGCTCTAAGTGCATTAAGTCGGCGGACTGCATCCACAGTACCAAGGCTAGCATCGACTTCCCACAGTTCCTGCAGTCTCCACCGCCCATTGGAATTCTGGGTTGAGATCCCAATGCCTGATGATGCAAAAACAGTGTCGCAAGGGGTTCTGGGTACATGTCGTCAGGCCTCTCCCCCTCCGTCAGAGCAATGGCAGACTATCGATTCACGCCTTTTTACCTGGGTTACCTGTGCAGACAACATACCACGGCAAGCACAGAGCCTGCTCAGCTCAGCTCAGCTCACCACCACCATATGTCATCTGGGTGCCGGCAGACGTGGTACTGCATTGCTACACAGTAGCAGCTCCTTGCCTTTTAGCAGTCGATAGTGTATTACGATTGGTATCCATCACCGTCGTATTCCTCAGTGAGTTCAGTCAGAGGCACCTGGGCAGACATGTTTTGTCTCTTGGAGACTCAGTCCTGCCGGCAGTCCTAGTGATCCGTCTTGACAATGACTGCTCGTAATCGTAATACAGCATCTTCTGCCAAGCACCCAGAAGATGCCGATGGCTATCAGTCATGCTGCACCGTCTGCTGCCAACCTAAGATATAAAAGATAGATGGACTAGATTTGTTCTGTATTCATTTGCTTACCCCTCCCTCTGTGAAATCAATGGCATGCTAAACCCAGGGTTTTGAGTTCAATCTTTGGGGGGGCCATTCTGGGTGACAGTTGTTTGTGTTTCTCCCTGATGCACAGCCACCTTTGTTGATTTTAATTCCCTGTAAGCCATGTTGTCACTCGCCCCTCCCTCCCTCCTTCCATCAGACAATAGTTTTGCACCTTTTATCAGCCCAGATGCCATAGCACTTGGATCATGGAGCCCACTCAGATCACCGCAGCAATTATGAGCACTATGAACACCATGCCATTGTGCTGGAGTATATGCAGAGCCAGAACATGCCAAAGCAAAACCAGGTGAGGAGGGATTGCAGCAATTGCAGCACAGTGACGAGAGTGATGAGGAAATTGACATGGACATAGACCTCTTACAAAGTACAGGCCCCAGCAATGTGCAAATCATGGTGTTACTGGGGGAGCCTCCTGGCGTGGAATGCCGATTCTGGGCCCAGGAAACAAGCACAGACTGGTGGGACCACACCGTGTTGCAGGTGTGGGACGATTCCCAATGGCTGCGAAACTTTCGCATGCGTAAGGGCACTTTCATGGAACTTTGTGACTTGCTTTCCCCTGCCCTGAAGCGCCAGAATACCAGGATGAGAGCAGCCCTCACAGTTTACAAGCGAGTGGCGATAGTCCTGTGGAAGCTTGCAACGCCAGACAGCTACCAGTCAGGGAATCAATTTGCAGTGGGCAAATCTACTGTGGGGGCTGCTGTGATCCAAGTAGCCAACGTAATCAAAGATCTGCTGATATCAAGGGTAGCGACTCTGGGAAACGTGCAGGTCAGAGTGGATGGCTTTGCTGCAATGGGATTCCCAAACTGTGGTGGGGCGATATCGACTCTGTGTTGCATAAGGGAAAATGAAGATTTGCTGGACAGACATCAGGAGATGCTTCTACAGCCACAATGTTCTGAAGATTCAGAGCAGGCGCAGCAGGGACAGAAGGACTGTGAAGAGTTTGGCAGCATGTGATTTCCAGAAGGAGAAAGAGGAGTGTCCATGTACCAGCAATGGAGATACAGGTGAGCAATCATTTCCATGTTCTCTCTACAGGTACTAATGCGGAGAGTGGACTAGATGACCCATCTGAATGAAGGGAGAAGAAGGAGACTCCACCGATTGGCAGGTAAAAGATGCACTGTCCTAGGGAGGGGGGTTCCAGGACCACCACTCCCAAGAGGAGGAGGAGGGTGGTGGTGGTTGGGAATCCCTCCTCAGGGGGACTGAGTCATCTATCTGCTGCCCCGACCGGGAAAACCGAGAGGACTGCCGAGACTCATCAAGCCCTCGGATCTCTACCCCTTCCTGCTTCTCCACGTGGGCACCCATGATACTGCCAAGAATGACCTTGAGTGGATCACTGCAGACTACATGGCTCTGGGAAGAAGGATAAAGGAGTTTGAGGCACAAGTGGTGTTCTCGTCCATCCTCCCTGTGCAAGGAAAAGGCCTGGGTAGAGACCATCGAATCGTGGAAGTCAACGAATGGCTACTCAGGGGGTGTCAGAGAGCAGGCTTTGGATTCTTCGACCATGGAATGGTGTTCCAAGAAGGAGGAGTGCTAGGCAGCAACAGGCTCCACCTAACGAAGAGAGGGAAGAGCATCTTCGCAAGCGGGCTGACTAACCTAGTGAGGAGGGCTTTAAACTAGGTTCACCGGGGGAAGGAGACCAAAGCCCTGAGGTAAGTGGGGAAATGGGATCCTGGGAGGAAGCTCAAGCAGGAGAGCGAAAGAGGGGAGGACTTCTATCTCATACTGAGAAAGAGGGACGATCAATGAGTTATCTTAAGTGCCTATACACAAATGCAAGAAGCCTGGGAAACAAGCAGGGAGAACTGGAAGTCCTGGCACAGTCAGGGAACTATGATGCGATTGGAATAAAAGAGACTTGGTGGGATAACTCACATGACTGGAGTACTGTCATGGATGGATATAAACTGTTCAGGAAGGACAGACAGGGCAGAAAAGGTGGGGGAGTTGCGTTTTATGGAAAAGAGGAGTATGACTGCTCAGAGCTCCGGTATGAAACTGCAGAAAAACCTGAGAGTCTCTGGGTAAAGTTGAGAAGTGTGAGCAACAAGGGCGATGTCGTGGTCGGAGTCTGCTATAGACCACCAGACAAGGGGGATGAGGTGGACGAGGCTTTCTTCTGGCAACTAGCAGAAGTTGCTAGATCGCAGGCCCTGGTTCTCATGGGAGACTTTAATCACCCTGATATCTGCTGGGAGAGCAATACAGCAGTGCACAGACAATCCAGGAAGTTTTTGGAAAGTGTAGGGGACAATCTCCTGGTGCAAGTGCTGGAGGAACCAACTAGAGGCAGAGCTTTTCTTGACCTGCTGCTCACAAACAGGGAAGAATTAGTAGAGGAAGCAAAAGTGGATGGGAACCTGGGAGGCAGTGACCATGAGATGGTCGAGTTCAGGATCCTGACACAAGGAAGAATGGAGAGCAGCAGAATACAGACCCTGGACTTCCGAAAAGCAGACTTTGACTCACTCAGGGAACAGATGGGCAGGATGCCCTGGGAGAATAACATGAAGGGCAAAGGGGTCCAGGAGAGCTGGCTGTATTTTAAAGAATCCTTATTGCGGTTGCAGGAACAAACCATCCCGAGATGTAGAAAGAATAGTAAATATGGCAAGCGACCAGCTTGGCTAAACAGTGAAATCCTTGCTGATCTTAAATGCAAAAAAGAAGCTTACAAGAAGTGGAAGATTGGACAAATGACCAGGGAGGAGTATAAAAATATTGCTCAGGCGTGCAGGACTGAAATCAGGAAGGCCAAATCAAACTTGGAGTTGCAGCTAGCAAGAGATGTTAAGAGTAACAAGAAGGGTTTCTTCAGGTATGTTAGCAACAAGAAGAAAGTCAAGGAAAGTGTGGGCCCCTTACTGAATGAGGGAGGCAACCTAGTGACCGAAGATGTGGAAAAAGCTAATGTACTCAATGATTTTTTTGCCCCTGTCTTCAGGAACAAGGCCAGCTCCCAGACTGCTGCACTGGGCAGCACAGTATGGGGAGAAGGTCACCAGCCCTCTGTGCAGAAAGAAGTGGTTCGGGACTATTTAGAAAAACTGGATGTGCACAAGTCCATGGGGCCGGATGCGCTTCATCCAAGGGTGCTAAAGGAGTTGGCGGATGAGATTGCAGAGCTATTAGCCATTATTTTTGAAAACTCATGGCGATCGGGGGAGGTTCCGGATGACTGGAAAAAGGCTAATGTTTAAAAAAGGGAAGAAGGATGATCCGGGGAACTACAGGCCTGTCAGCCTCACCTCAATCCCTGGAAAATCATGGAGCAGGTCCTCAAGGAATCAATTACGAAACACTTAGAGGTGAGGAAAGTGATCAGGAACAGTCAGCATGGATTCACCAAGGGGAAGTTGTGCCTGACTAACCTAATTGCCTTCTGTGATGAGATAACTGGCTCTGTGGATGAGGGGAAAGCAGTGGATGTGTTATTCCTTGACTTTAGCAAAGCTTTTGATACGGTCTCCCACAGTATTCTTGCCGCCAAGTTAAAGAAGTATGGGCTGGATGAATGGACTGTAATGTGGACAGAAAGCTGGCTAGATCCTCGGGCTCAACGGGTAGTTATCAATGGCTCCATGTCTAGTTGGCAGCCGGTTTTGAGCGGAGTGCCCCAGGGGTCGGTCCTGGGGCCGGTTTTGTTTAATGTCTTTATTAATGATCTGGAGGATGGTGTGGACTGCACTTTCAGAAAGTTTGCAGATGACACTAAACTGGGAGGCATGGTAGATACACTAGAGGGTAGGGATCGGATACAGAGGGACCTAGACAAATTAGAGGATTGGGCCAAAAAAAACCTGATGAGGTTCAACAAGGACAAGTACAGAGTCCTGCACTGAGGACGGAAGAATCCCATGCACTGCTACAGACTAGGGACTGAATGGCTAGGTAGCAGTTCTGCAGAAAAGGACCTAGGGGTCACAGTGGACGAGAAGCTGGATATGAGTCAACAGTGTGCTGTTTTTGCCAAGAAGGCTAATGGCATTTTGGGCTGTATAAATAGGGGCATTGCCAGCAGATCGAGGAATGCGATCGTTCCCCTTTATTCGACATTGGTGAGGCCTCATCTGGAGTACTGTGTCCAGTTTTGGGCCCCATACTACAAGAAGGATGTGGAAAAATTGGAAAGAATCCAGCGGAGGGCAACAAAAATGATTAGGGGTCTGGAGCACATGACTTATGAGGAGAGACTGAGGGAACTGGGATTGTTTAGTCTGCAGAAGAGAAGAATGAGGGGGGATTTGATAGCTGCTTTCAACTACCTGAAGGGAGGTTCCAAACAGGATGGAGCTCGGCTGTTCTCTGTGGCGGCAGATGACAGAACAAGGAGCAATGGTCTCAAGTTGCAGTGGGGGAGGTTTAGGTTGGATATTAGGAAACACTATTTCACTAGGAGGGTGGTGAAACACTGGAATGCGTTACCTAGGGAGGTGGTGGAATCTCCTTCCTTAGAGGTTTTTAAGGCCTGGCTTGACAAAGCCCTGGCTGGGATGATTTAGTTGGGAATTGTTCCTGCTTTGAGCAGGGGGTTGGACTAGATACCTCCTGAGGTCCCTTCCAACCCTGATATTCTATGATTCTATGATAGACAGAACCCATATCCCTATCTTGTCACCGGAGCACCAAGCCACCGAGTACATAAACTGCAAGGGGCATTTTTCAATGCTGCTGCAAGCCCTGGTGGATCACAAGGGACATTTCACTAACATCAATGTGGGATGGCCGGGAAAGGTACATGATGCTCGCGTCTTCAGGAACTCTGGTCTGTTTCAAAAGCTGGAAGAAGGGACTTTCTTCCCGGCCCAGAAAATAACTGTTGGGGATGTTGAAATGCCTATTGTTATCCTTGGGGACCCAGCCTACCCCTTGATACCATGGCTCATGAAGCCGTACACAGGTAGCCTGCACAGTAGTCAGGACCTCTTCAACTATAGGCTGAGCAAGTGCCGAACGGTGGTAAAATGTGCATTTGGACGTTCAAAAGTGCGCTGGCGCAGTTTAATGAGTCGGATAGACCTCAGCGAAGCCAATATTCCAATTGTTATTGCTGCTTGCTGTGCGCTTCACAATATCTGTGAGAGTAAGGAGGAGACATTTATGGCGGGGTGGGAGGTTGAGACAAATCGCCTGGCCACTGGTTACACGCAGCCAGACACCAGGGCGGTTAGAAGAGTACAGCAGGGTGCGGTGCGCATCAGAGAAGCTTTGAAAACCAGTTTTGTGACTGGCCAGGCTACAGTGTGAAACTTCTTTTTGTTTCTCCTTGATGAACTCTCCTCCCCACCCCGGTTCACTCTACTTCCCTGTAAACTAACCACCCTCCCGTCCCACCTTCGAGGACCACTTGCAGAGGCAATAAAGTCATTGTTACTTCACATTCATGCATTCTTTATTAATTCATCACACAACTAGGGAGATAACTGCCAAGGTAGCCCGGGAGGGGTGGGAGAGGAGGGAAGGAAAAGGACACACTGCACTTTAAAACTTTAAAACTTTATCACTTATTGAAGGCCAGCCTTCTGATGCTTGGGCAATCATCTGAGGTGGAGTGGCTGGATGGCCGGAGGCCCCCCCACCGCGTTCTTGGGCGTCTGGGTGAGGAGGCTATGGAACTTGGGAGGAGGGCTGTTGGTTAGACAGGGACTGTAGCAGCGGTCTCTGCTCCTACTGCCTTTCCTGCAGCTCGACCATACGCTGGACATATCAGTTTGATGCTCCAGCAGCCAGAGCATCGACTCTTGCCTTCTGTCAGCAAGCTGACACCACCTATCCTCTTCAGCCCACCACTTGCTCTCTTCAGCCCGCGATTCAGCCCGCCATCTCTCCTCTTGTTTATATTGTGCTTTTCTGCACTCTGACATTGACTGCCTCCACGCATTCTACTGTGCTCTGTCAGCGTGGGAGGACATCTGGAGCTCCGAGAACATATCATCCCGAGTCCGCCGTTTTCTCCTTCTAATCTTCGCTAGCCTCTGCGAAGGAGAAACATTTGCAGCTGGTGGAGGAGAACGGGAGAGGTGGTTAAAAAAGACACATTTTAGAGAACAATGGGTACACTCTTTCACGTTAAATTTTGCTGTTCACATTAAACTGCACATGTGCTTTCTTTACAAGGTCGCATTTTTCCTCTTATATTGAGAGCCTGCCGGTTTGGTGTGAGAGATCAGTCACGCAGTGCAAGGCAACAGAATTCAGCTTGCAGGCAGCCATGGTAAGCCACAGTCTTTTGGCTTTTTTAACCTTCATAACATGTGGGAATGATTTCTAACAGCAGCACCCTCATTTCCCATACCAAGCACCAATTGGGTTGGCCATTTAAAATGGGTTTGCAATGTAAAAGGAGGGGCTGGGGTTTCCGGGTTAACATGCAGCACAAACCCAACTAACCCTCCTCCCCCCCCCACACCCAATTCTCTGGGATGATCACTTCACCCCTCCCCCCCCCACCGCGTGGCTAACAGTGGGGAACATTTATGTTCAGCAGAGCAGGAATGGGCACCTCTGAATATCCCTTTAATAAAATCACCCCATTTCAACCAGGTGACTGTGAATGATATCACTCTCCTGAGAATAACAAAGAGAGATAAGGAATGGATGTTGTCTGCATGCCAGCAAACACCGGGACCATACGCTACCATGCTTTGTTATGCAATGATTCCAGACTACGTACTACTGGGCTGGCGTGGTAAAGTGTCCTACCATGGCGGACGGGATAAGGCAGCCCTCCCCAGAAACCTTTTGCAAAGGCTTTGGGAGTACATGAAGGAGAGCTTTCTGGAGATGTCCCTGGAGGATTTCCGCTCCATCCCCATACACATTAACAGACTTTTCCAGTAGCTGCACTGGCTGCGATTGCCAGGGCAAATTAATCATTAAACACACTTGCTTTTAAGCCATGTGTAATATTTACAAAGGTACACTCACCTGAGGTCCCTTGTGTGCCCTCAGGGTCTGGGAGCATGCCATGGGTGAGTTCGGGGGTTACTGTTTCCAGGTCCAGGGTGATAAACATATCCTGGCTGTTGGGGAAACCAGTGTCTCTGCTTCCTTGCTGTGAGCTATCTTCATTGTCTTCGTCATCATCTTCCTCGTACCCCGAACCCACTTCCCTGTTGCGTGATTCTCCATTGATGGAGTCAAAGCACACGGTTGGGGTACTGGTGGCTGCACCCCCTACCATGGCATGCAGCTCTGCGTAGAAGCGGCATGTTTGCGGCTCTGCCCCGGACCTTCTGTTTGCCTCTCTGGCTTTGTGGTAGGCTTGCCTTAGCTCCTTAATTTTCACGCGGCACTGCTGTGCGTCCCTGTTATGGCCTCTGTCCTTCATGGCCTTTGAGACTTTTTCTAATATTTTGCCATTTCCTTTACTGCTACGGAGTTCAGCTAGCACTGATTCGTTTCCCCATATGGCGAGCAGATCCCATACCTCCTGTTCGGCCCATGCTGTAGCTCTTTTGCGATCCTGGGACTCCATCATGGTTACCTGTGCTGATGACCTCTGCGTGGTCACCTGTGCTCTCCAGGCTGGGCAAACAGGAAATGAAATTCAAAAGTTCGCAGGGCTTTTCCTGTCTACCTGGTCAATGCATCTGAGTTGAGAGTGCTGTCCAGAGCGGTCACAATGAAGCACTCTGGGATAGCTCCCGGAGGCCAATAACGTCGAATTCCATCCACACTACCCCAAATCCGACCTGCAAAGGCCAATTTCAGTGCTAATCCCCTTGTTGGAGGTGGAGTAAAGAAACCAGTTTAAAGGGCCCTTTAAGTCGAAAAAAAGGGCTTCGTCGTGTGGATGTGTCCAGGCTTAATTCGATTTAACACTGCTAAATTCGACCTAAACTCGTAGTGTAGACCAGGCCTAGATGAGTGGATGTATCCCCTGGAAGATCTCTGCGTACCCTGGCTGAGAACCACTGCTCCATCACCGTTCACACAGCATGGCTCTGTGACCCCTCTGGTGGCTGGACCACATAGTGCTTATGAGTCTGCTTTGAGCTAGGAGAGCTACTGGGTTCTTTATCCCATGCAGTAGAGACTCATGCTTTCATGTGCTCAGGTACATTGTAATGGGACATCCTTGGACAGGTCATTACCAGTGGGGATTAGATTTTAACAAAATACATTGCATCAATCTGAAATGAAAACACATTTAAATGGAATTCAAGTTGAATTCATCTGGCAGCTAATTACAATTCTCTGAAGACCGCTGGTGGCTGTAAAGTATACTGCCTGAGCTAAAAGAGTCGTAGCTGTTAAATAAAAGTCAGTAACCAACTAATAACTGTCTATGTTGCTCCGCCTCTTGGAGGCACAAATTCACACCTCAGAAGCGTGATTAGGGTGACCAGATAGCAAGTGTGAAAAATCGGGACAGAGTGTGGAGTGTAATAGGCGCCTATATCAGAAAAAGCCCTGAATATTGGGACTGTCCCTATAAAATTGGGACATCTGGTCACCCTAAGTGTGAATCACATCTGCATTTCCTTTAGATTTTATGATGGACCCCAGCTTTTCCGGCAAAACTTTGTTGTGGCTACCTAAAAAGTAGTATGGGAGCACTGCTTCTGCAGTCACAGTCATCTAGCATCCTAAGCTTCAGGAAAGGGGTCCAGGAAGCAGCTACCACATTTATTTCTGATAGTGTTTGATATTGCTCCTGCTAAACGAAAACAAAAGAGCAGCCCTGCACCCATCTGTTTGCAAAACGCATTGTTCTATTGCAGTGATTTTCAAAGGGGCCTGTGAAGTAAGGGTCCAGATCCACTAACTCCGTTTAGAAATTGCAGCCTTAATGTCTTCTGGGGAAAAGATTTGGTGTCTCATAGGAAGGATAGATGGTCATAGTCAGAGGTAGGCCAGAGGGGTGGATGAGGGTGGCAAACCAGTGGAAGGGGGTGGAGCCCAAAATAGCTTAGAATAAATTAAGCCCTCTCATAAATTTGTCCCTTAACCTCTGTCCTTTGGAAAAGCAAGACTGAGGTGCAGTTTATGGGTTGTTTGGATGGGAGCAAATGCCTATGTGATGCTCAGGCCAAAAGCATGTAAGTATTCTGGAAAGGATTCATTTTATAGAGACACCTGCAGATTTCTGGGGATTATCTGCTGGAACTTCCCTTCTTCCTTTAAGTCATTGGTTTTTGTAAAGCGCTTTGAGATCTTCCGAGGGAAAGCGCTAGAGAAGGGCCGAGTAACAAACAAAAAATAATTTCCTTTTGGGGAAGGATTGGATCTAAACAGGGTTAATGAAAACTTCCCCAGACCCTGTCACATTTGCACTGCTACCTAGGGGTGGTAGCCTTGTGGGTAGGTGGATCATAACAGCAGAGACAAGCGCTGTCATTGCCAATGGCTTCTGGATGCACTGATTAGGGATTATTTCTCAGTCAGTGCTGGAATTGAGCAATGAGGCAGACCCCTCGCCCTGTGACCAATGTGAAAAAGTCTTAGAGGCAAGAGAACATCTGATATTTACCACAGCTCTTTTGTCCAGCACTTTATTCACTATCCCTTTTGCAGGTTTCTTCAAAATACAACCAGGAGTTCCTTGTTTCTGCTCTATCACCCATATCATAGGAAAAAAGCTGATTTAATTGGCAGAAGCAGAGTGGGAGGCCCTGGGTGATAGCGGGAAGTATTTATTCCTCCTGGAAACTTCCACGTTTGGCACAAACATCTCAACCAGAGAGTGCTGCCTTTGGGCAACACTGATGGTGCCAGGGATATCTTCTGGGCCAGTGTCGTGTTCTTAGGTGTATTAGGAAACACCATGGAAGGGGCACCAGCCACAGCTATAAAGACTGGATAAAACCAGGCCACAACGATATGGACTATACACCAGGAACCAAATCTGCAACCTGCTCAAGGTTACACCAGCTCCTTCCACAACCCATTTGTTAATATCCTGTATCAAAATGCTATCTCTGCAGGGAGGACTGTTCTGATCACTAGTTACTCTGTCCAAGGAGCGTTATTGCTAGGAATTGGCATAGCAATCAAGTCAGAAAAAAGAAGCGGGATAGAAGAGGCATTTGTGGAAAGTGGGACTAATTCAATACTCCTGGTTGAGAGAAGGATTAAATGTTATAAATGTTTTATTTCTCCAAATTAATCTCAAACATCACTGCTTCCTACCTGAATCATTCCTGCGAAGGTCAGACACAGGAATTAAAAATACAAGGTGCATGGGGACAAAGTGTTATTTTCTGAGATTTACTTCATCTCTTAAGAGGTACCAGGGTTTCTCCTTCATCTGCTGATTGTTCTTCAGTGGCTGGAGATGATTCCATTGATGTACTGTTGGGGGAGATCACAGTGCATGGAAGCATCTGGGGAGGTCCAGTAATTACAGCTGTGGGGACCCGACTTCACTGAGACTCAGTGACCCCCCCAGGTTATAAAGCAAGAGCTGAAAACCACTCTGGTGCCCCACGGGAGTTTCCACTCACAACAGACTCACCATTGAGTAGATACTGATATCTCCCCAGTTGGGGCTTTTCTGGGAACAACTCTCCCCCATTGGTGTCATTGCCTTGGGAAGGAGACTTGTTGCTGGGTCTGGCGCAAGGACATCTTCGGGGCATGGATATGGCGCAGTGTAAAATTAAATGTCAAATAAGAGTTGGAAGATTCTGAAAGTCCAGAAGGGACCATTGTGATCATCTCGTCTGACTTTCTGCATAACACAGGCTAGAGAACCTCACCGAGTCATTTCTGCCCGACAGACTGCACAAATATCGAGGCTCAGATCAGGGACTGTTCCTCACTGTGTGTCTGTGCAGCACTCGGCATAGCCTCCCATGGAGTAGGGGCCGTCGCTCTCTACATGACAGTGTGTGCCAGGTGCAGCGGGGCCTGATCTTGGTTGGGGCTACTACCATGAATAATCGTTTATTTTGAGTGATTTTGAGGCTGTGGTTGCAGAGTGGGGCAATTTTCATTCTGCTGCCATGGTGGTGGGACGGGGTCCCTTTTCAATAGCTTGGGAAACCACTGTTCCAGAGCAGTTAAGACACAAGATGAGGATCTGAGTGGAAACAGGTTTATTTGCATTATTGCAGAGGCATCTGAGGGGCATCGGAAGGGTAAGAACTGCACCCTACAGTCAAATCATTGAACAGGGCAAAAGCAAATTCCACTGGAGCGTGCTGTGTTATTCATGTTCAGGCTGAGATGGGTGAGAGCACGGGACAGAAAGCATCAGGGCGGTTGTCGTGGGGGGTTTCTGGGAGCCTAGTACTGGGAGATGAGAAGAAAAGAAACATCCATCAGGACCAAAATACAGTGGGACCCCAATAAATCCTAGATTTTAAGGACAAAAGAGACCAATATGAGCATCTAATCTGACCTCCTGCATCACACAGGCCAGAGAACCTCACCCAATAATTTCTACATTAAGCCCGTAACTTCAGTTTGAACTGGTGCATATATTTTAGAAAGATATCTAATCTTGCCTTAAAGACTTCAATCCACCACTTACCTAAGGAACTTGTTCAAAGAGCTAATCCCCCTCCCTGTTAAAAAATGCACCTTATTTCTAATCTGAATTCATTTTGCTTCAGCTTCCAGCCATTAGGCCTTCTTATGCCTCTGCTAGATTAAAGAGCTATCTACTATCAGAAGTCTCTTCCTCAGTACAGGTGATTATATGCCAGGATCAAGTAATCTTTAAACCTTCTCTTGGATAAACTAAATAGATTAAACACCTTTAGATGCTTTTTTTTCCAGGCATTGAATCCATCCCAGGGATCTTCTCGAAACCCTCTCCAATGATCTCAACATCCTTTCTAAAGAATGAACACTCGAATTAGACATAGTGGGGCCAAGTCTCTACTGATGTAACTTCATTTAAAGTTAACGGAAAGTTTGGCCCCGTATTCCATTGTTGGCCTCATCAACTTCAGCTCCCTGCTACTATAACACTGCAGTTGGTAGGCTCTGGTGAGAGAACCTCAGAGCAAAGGTAATTTCTGATTCACAGATATCTGGGCTCCTTTGTTATTGTGGAATGAAAAAACCATGTGTTATTCCCACTCAGATGACTTGATGCACATTTAATGTAATAGCAGAGGACTCAGACAAAGCATGCTTCATAGTAAACAATTTATCCTGACTTTCTAGGACAGTTGCCAAGAGCACTCCATTCTGGCTGATTTTAGAGGACCCTCTTGCAAGAGATTTCATGGGTACCCAAAAGAAATTATGGGACACTTTCATGCCTCTCTACTGGACTTGTGGGAGAAGAGGTCATCTTCTGATAAGGCCGTGGGAAATTGTCATGAGGCCCCTGCTGCCAGTTGATTATGTATTCTAGAATTCCTGGGACATCTCCCAGCTGCAATAAATTCCAGGTGATTTCAGAGGAACTATTTGTGAGATGTTACACGAGTACTGAAGGGAACTGTAGAGATGTCAACATCCCATCACCCCTGGCAATCTCCCATAACCTCCCCGGAGCTACTGTGTGTTCACTAGGAGACTGCTCGAGGTAACACCCAGCAGCAATGCCTTCTGGGTGATACTGAAAGCTTTTTGTGTTCTGCATCGTGGATACCGGGGGAGGGCGAGGGATGTCAACCTCCCGTAAGCCCTCTGGAGCAGCTGGTGATTCCAAAGTGCCTTTGCAACATTGGAAAACAAAGCCAATGCTCCTTACCTGGCAAATGTTAACATGCGACAAACCAGCCAAAACATGGAGAGGTAATCTCTGCCACTTACACTGTTGCCTTTAAAGCTGTTGTCACTTACGGTGTTGCTCTTGAAACTAGTGAAGCCCAGCAACTTGCAGAATATTTATTATGTGTATTATGGTAAAACCTAAAGGTCCCCAACTGATAATCAAATGACTCAAGAAAGCTATGGAATATTTAAATCAGCTGAGGATCTGGCCCCAACATCATTCTCATCCACTGCTGGAAAGGAATATAACCCTTGCAAAAGTTCATACATCCAAAGCCTGTATTAATTGTGTCACCACACTCAATTGAAGAGATACAGGGGGACAGAAGTTGCCTAGAGAATTTTGCAAGCAAAGGGCGAGGCTGATAGTGAGCAGCGGTGCAGGATACTCTTGACGTAAAGTATGTTATTCAGAAAGCAAAGATGACTGCTGATACTCACCACTGGCTGGAATTGGTTGTTTTGCTACAACAGAAGGAGAAGTTAGGAATGCATAATGTTCAACTCCCCACAAGGGTAGCAGAGATTGTACCATTAAGTAACTAGGGAAATTCTCATGAGGCCCCCAATGGGGATGGGGATGTATCCCAAAACTAATGGGATATCTCCCAGGTGCAATGCATTGTGGGTGTTTGTCAAAGACCCCCTTGCAAGATATTTCATGGGTGCCCAAAGGAATTGTGGAGAGGACAACATCCCATCAATCCTGGCAATCTCATATAAGCCTCCCAAATATGTGCTCACCTGGGGACCCCCTGAGGTAGCTCCCAGTAGAAGTGCCTACTGAGTGATATCAAAAGGTCTCCTCTGGTATGTCTCATTGCTACCCTGCTGACTGTGGGAGAGGGACATCAACCTACTATAACCTTCTGGAGATTTTCATAACCCCTGTGGAGTAAGAGGACTTCCCATGCTCCCTTTACAACATGGAAAAATGCAGCCAATGCTCCTCACAGGCAAAGTTTGACAGACATGAAACTAGCTGAAACGGGGCCCATTCACCTGGTCTGTGTGAAGCTACATAGCACAGAGAGGTAATCTCTGGTACTTACGCTGTTGTCGTCAAAGCTGCCGTCGCCCACGTTGCCGGTGTCCACGCTACCAGAGACCTGCAAGATGGGGAATATTTATTATGTGTATTGTGGTAAAACCTGTAGGGCTCCAGCGATATTCCATCTACCCTCTGGGGCCATGAACAATTTACAGCATCTGGGGATGTGGAGTATTGATTCCAGTGCTTCTCTACACAATTTACAGCAGTGGGAACATGGCCCAATTTATACCAATGTAACTACGGCAAATTTACATGAACTGGGGATCTGCCCCCAAATCATTCTCATCCACTGGTGGAAACCAAGAGATAATGCTTGGTAAAACTCTGTCATCCCAAGGCTGCAAATTTGTTATACAAAGCCAGACTGATGGGATAGAAGGGGTCAGGATGGCAGTTGCGTACAGAGTTGTGCCAACAGAGGGTTGGGCTGTTAGTGGGCAGAGATACAGAATACCATTGAGGCAAAGCATGATAGTCCGATAGCAAAGATAACGGCTGATACTCACCACTGACCAGAATTGGTTGTTTTGCTACAACAGAAAGAGAAGTTAGGAATGCACATTGTTCAACTCCCCACCAGTAGCAGAGGTTGTACCATCTAGTAACTTCAGAATAGCCACACCAGATCAGACCAATAGGCCAATCTACCCTGATGACCCTCCCGGGGCTGGAACAGACGAACGGGCCCCAAAATGCCCACTATTCCAGTGCTGGCCTGATCAATGCCATAGACATAGGTAATATCTCCTTGGTGCTACTCTAACACTTCAGCTCTTATACTATGCTGAGATCCCCTCACAGCGAAGTAGGTTTCTTATTCACAGATATCTGGATCTCCTTTATTATTCCACAAGAAACAAGCCACATGTTATTCCCACTCAGAAGACATGATGCAAATTTAATCTAATAGCAAAATATTCAGCCAAGCTATTCTTGATAAGACACCATTTACCCTGAGTTCCTAGGACTGTTGCCAAGAGCAGAGCATTCCATGTGATTTCAGAAGGATCTCCTGTGAGAGATTTCCCAGGAGACCACAGGAAATTCTCATGAGGCCCCCAGTGGGGTGCGTATGTGTCCCAAAACTTTTGGGATATCTTCCATGTGCAATGCCTTGTGGGTGATGTGCAAGACTGTCTGTCAGGATATTACAGGGGTGCCCAATGGAATAGTGGAGATGACAACCTCCCATCAACCCTGGAAATCTCATATAAGCCACCCAAAGATGTGTTCACCTGGGGACCACCTGAAGTAGCTCCAAGCAGAATGCTTTCCAAGTGATATGAATAAGCCTCTTCTGGCATGCCTCATTGCAACCCCAGAGACTGTGGGAGAGGAAGTCAATCTCCTATAAGCCTCTAGAGATATTCCTGAACCTGGTAGAGTGGGGGAACTTTCCATGCAGCCTTCGCAACATGGGCAAACGCACACAATGGTCCTCGCAGGCAAACGTTACCAGACATGAAACTAGCTGTAACGGGCTCCATTCACTGATGTGTGTGAAGCTACATAGCATGGAGAGGTAATCTCTGGTACTTACGCTGTTGTCGTCAAAGCTGCCGTCACCCACGTTCCCGGTCTTTACGCTACCAGATTCCTGCAAAAGGGGGAATGTTTATTATGTGTATTGTGGTAACACCTATAGGGCTCCAACGGATATTCCATCGACCTATTGTGGCCATGAACAATTTATAGCATCTGGGGATGTGGAGTATTGATTCCAGTGCTTCTCTGGACATTTTACAGCAGTGGGAACATGGCTCCGTTGATTCCCATGAAACTATGGCAAATTTATATGAACTGCGCATCTGCCCCAAAATCATTCTCAGCCACTGGTGGAAACCAAGAGATAATGCTTGGTAAAGCTCAGTAATCCCAAGGCTGCAAATTTGTTATACAAAGCCAGACTGATGGGGCAAAAGGGGTCAGGATGGCAGTTGCGTTGAGGGTTGTGCCAACAAAGGGTTGGGCTGTTAGTGGGAAGAGATACAGAATACCATTGAGGCAAAGCATGATAGTCCGATAGGAAAGATAATGGCTGATACTCACCACTGACCAGAATTGGTTGTTTTTCTACAACAGAAAGACAAGTTAGGAATGCACACTGTTCAAGTCCCCACCAGGGTAGCAGAGGTTTTACCATCCAGAAACTTCAGAATAGCCACACCAGATCAGACCAATAGGCCAATCTACCCTGATGACCCTCTCGAGGCTGGATCAGAGGAATGGGCCCCTCAGTCTTACTCCTAAAAGGCCCAGTATTCCAGTTCTGGCCTGATCAACGCCGGAGACATAGGTAATATCTCCTTGGTGCTACTTTACAACTTTAGCTCTAATACTAAGTTGAGTTCCTCTCACAGCTAAGTAGGTTTCTTATTCACAGATATCTGGGTCTGCTTTATTTTTCCACAAGAAACAAGTCACATGTTATTCCCACTCAGGAGACATGATGCAAATTTAAGCTAATAGCAAAGGAGTCAGCCAAGCTATCCTTGATAGGACACAATTTACCCTGAGTTCCTAGCACTGTTGCCAAGAGCAGTGCATTCCCTGTGATTTCATAGGGGTCTCTTGTGAGAGATTTAGTGGTTGCCCAAAGGAACTGAGGGACACCCCATTCCTCTCCAGTGGACTTTTAGAAGAAGAGGTCATCCTCCCATTAGGCCATGGGAAATTCTCATGAGGCAACCATGAAATAGCTTGTAAGAGGGTCTTTGACATTACTCACAATGCACTCCCAGGTGTAGTGCATTGTGGGTGAGGTCAAAGACCCTCTTACAGGAAATTTCATGGGTGCCCAAAGGAATTGTGGACTGGACAACCTCCCATCAAGCCTGGCAATCTCATATAAACCTCCCAAGTATGTGTTCACATGGGGACCCACTGAGGTAGCCCCCAGCAGCAGTGCCTTCTGAGTGATATCAAAAAGCCTCATCTGGCATGTCTCATTATTAACCCGGTGTAGCGGGGTGGATACCTGCTCCTGCCCTGAGGGGTTTAAAAAGTGGCCTAGGAGGGTTTGAAAGCTTTAGCTCTAAAAGCTGGGCTAATTGGGGAAGCAGCTGCAGCTGGGCCACGCCGCAATCAGAGCCCAGCTGGCCTGTATAAAGAGGCTGGGAGCCAGGAGCTCAGAAGTCTCTCCTTGCACTCAGAGAGAGAAGAGCCTGGCTGCAGGGAGCTTGGGACAGGGTACCTGAGTGCAGCAGGGCTGGGGATAGGCAGAAGAGCTGGGGAGCGGCCTAGGATTGGGCCAAAGGTACTGGGGGTTGCAGAGGGCAGCCCAGAGGTAGGCCAAGGCAGCAGGTCCAAACCCAAACTTGCCTGTGATGAGTGGTTGATACTGCAGTCTGCCCCAGGGAGTGGGGCTAGATGGTGACTGGCAGTAACCTTCTTCTGAGGCGAGGTGGGATTAGTGGGTGGGGGTTCCCCTGGGAGGGGAGACCCAGCATGTGTGGGTATGCCAGGGGCACCGGGGTCCTAAGAGGGACACGGGGGCTAGTAACGACAAGCCGGATCACCGACCTGCAGAGGGCACTCCGGGCTGGATTCAACTAATTCCCAGGATAACCAGCAGAAGGTTCCACAGGGGTGAATCCGACCCCGTACACCAGGGTATTGTGGGAGAGGGAGGTCAACCTGCTATAAGCCTCTAGAGATTTTCATAAGCCCTGTGGAGTGGAAGGACTTTCCATGCTGCCTTCGCAACATGCAGAAAATGCAGCCAATGCTCCTCAAAGGCAAACGTTACCAGATATGAGACTAGCTGAAACGGGGCCCATTCACCTGGTCTGTGTGAAGCTACATAGCATGGAGAGGTAATCTCTGGTACTTACGCTGTTGTCGTCAAAGCTGCCGTCACCCACGTTGCCGGTCTTTACGCTACCAGATTCCTGCAAAAGGGGGAATGTTTATTATGTGTATTGTGGTAACACCTACAGGGCTCCAACGGATATTCCATCGACCTATTGGGGCCATGGACAATTTATAGCATCTGGGGATGTGGTGTATTGATTCCAGTGCTTCTCTGGACATTTTACAGCAGTGGAAACATGGCCCCGTTGATTCCTATGAAACTATGGCAAATTTACATGAACTGGGGATCCGCCCAAAATCATTCTCAGCCACTGGTGGAAACCAAGAGATAATGCTTGGTAAAGCTCCGTCATCCCAATGCTGCAAATTTGTTATACAAAGCCAGACTGATGGGATAGAAGGGGTCAGGATGGCAGTTGCGTTGAGGGTTGTGCCAACAAAGGGTTGGGCTGTTAGTGAGCAGCGATACAGAATACCATTGAGGCAAAGCATGATAGTCCGATAGCAAAGATAACTGCTGATACTCACCACTGACCAGAATTGGTTGTTTTGCTACAAAAGAAAGAGAAGTTAGGAATGCACATTGTTCAACTCCCCACCAGTAGCAGAGGTTGTACCATCTAGTAACTTCAGAATAGCCACACCAGATCAAACCAATAGGCCAATCTACCCTGATGACCCTCCCGGGGCTGGAACAGACGAACGGGCCCCAAAATTCCCACTATTCCAGTGCTGGCATGATCAATGCCATAGACATAGGTAATATCTCCTTGGTGCTACTCTAACACTTTAGCTCTTATACTATGCTGAGATCCCCTCACAGCGAAGTAGGTTTCTTATTCACAGATATCTGGGTCTCCTTTATTATTCCACAAGAAACAAGCCACATGTTATTCCCACTCAGAAGACATGATGCAAATTTAATCTAATAGCAAAGGATTCAGCCAAGGTATTCTTGATAAGATACAATTTACCCTGAGTTCCTAGGACTGTTGCCAAGAGCAGAGCATTCCATGTGATTTCAGAAGGATCTCCTGTGGGAGATTTCCCAGGAGACCACAGGAAATTCTCATGAGGCCCACAGTGGGGTGCGTATGTGTCCCAAAACTCTTGGGATATCTTCCATGTGCAATGCCTTGTGGGTGATGTGCAAGACTGTCTGTCAGGATATTATAGGGGTGCCCAATGGAATAGTGGAGATGACAACCTCCCATCAACCCTGGAAATCTCATATAAGCCACCCAAAGACGTGTTCACCTGGGGACCACCTGAAGTAGCTCCAAGCAGAATGCTTTCCAAGTGATATGAATAAGCCTCTTCTGGCATGCCTCATTGCAACCCCAGAGACTGTGGGAGAGGAAGTCAATCTCCTGTAAGCCTCTGGAGATATTCCTGAACCTGGTGGAGTGGGGGGACTTTCCATTCAGCCTTCGCAACATGGGCAAACGCACACAATGGTCCTCGCAGGCGAACGTTACCAGACATGAAACTAGCTGAAACGGGGTCCATTCACTGATGTGTGTGAAGGTACATAGCATGGAGAGGTAATCTCTGGTACTTACGCTGTTGTCGTCAAAGCTCCCGTCACCCACGTTGCCGGTCTTTACGCTACCAGATTCCTGCAAAAGGGGGAATGTTCATTATGTGTATTGTGGTAACACCTATAGGGGTCTGTAGCGCTCCACCCCTGAAAGGCTAAAAGCAGCCCTGTGGAGGTCTGCAGCAGGGTAAAAGGGATTAAGATCAGCTGGGGAGGCTGAGTGGGTAGTTGACCGCAGTTGTGGCTGGCTTAATGAGGGCCCAGCTGGCCCTTATAAGAGGGCAGTGGGCCAGAAGGACAGAGACTCTCTCTCTAGCCTGTTGAGAGGGAGGGACCTGGCTGCTGGGAGCTGCGCAGGTACCTAGATTGGAGCAGGGCTGGGGGAAGGCCATAGGAGCTGGGGAGCTCTGGCCTGGAATCCCCCAGGCTGCAGGCCTAGTGTAAGGCCGAATAGGTACTGGGGTTTTAGGGTGCAGCCCAAGGGTAGGCAGAGGCAACAGGTCCAAACTCTCCTTGTCAGTGATGATTGGCAATTATACTGCAGTCTGCCCCAGTGAAAGGGGCTAGATGAGGACTGTCAGTAGTCATATACTGAGGTGAGGTGGGGATAGAGAGTTTGGGGGTTCCCCTGGAAGGGGGAGACCCCAAAACTGTGAGGTTACTGCCATGGGGCAGCACCCCGTGGAAAGGGGCACCGGGGTCCAGGAGGAACACGGGGTCCAAGCGGCAACAGGGACATCGGCCGGCAGAGGGCAATCCGACAGCTGGAAATTTAATTCCCAATTCGACCAGCAGGAGGTATCGCAGGGGTGAGCCCCGCACCGTTACAGTGATCAACAGATATTCCATCGACCTGGGGGGGCAGAGACAATTTCTGGGATATGGCGTATTGATTCCAGTGCTTCTCTGGACAATCTACAGTAGTGGGAACATGGCCCCATTGATACCTATGAAACTACGGCAAATTTACATCGACAGGGGATCCGCCCCAAAATAATTCTCATCCACTCATGAAAATGAAGAGATATTCCTTGGTAAAGCTCCGACATCCCAATGCTGCAAATTTTTATACAAAGCCAGACTGATGGGATAAAAGGGGTCAGGATGGCAGTTGCATTGAGGGTTGTACCAACAAAGGATTGGGCTGTTAGTGAGCAGTGATACAGAATACCATTGAGGCAAAGCATGATAGTCCGATAGCAAAGATAACGGCTGATACTCACCACTGACCAGAATTGGTTGTTTTGCTACAAGAGAAAGAGAAGTTAGGAATTGACATTGTTCAACTCCCCACCAGGGTAGCAGTGGTTGTAGCATCTAGTAACTTCAGAATAGCCACACCAGATCAGACCAATAGGCCAATCTACCCTGAGCCTCCCGGGGCTGGACCAGAGGAATGGGCGCCCCTATTACTATCTCCCCAAAATGCCCACTACTTCAGTGCTGGCATGATCAATGCCATAGACATACGTAATATCTCCTTGGTGAAACTCAAACACTTTAGCTCTTATACTATGCTGAGATCCCCTCACAGCTAAGTAGGTTTCTTATTCACAGATATCTGGGTCTCCTTTATTATTCCACAAGAAACAAGCCACATGTTATTCTCCCAGGTGCAATGCATTGTGGGTGATGTCAAAGACCCTTTTCCAAGATATTTCATGGGTGGCCAAAGGAATTGTGGACAGAACAACCTCCCATCAATGCTGGCAATCTCATATAAGCCTCCCAAATATGTGTTTACCTGGGGACCCACTGGGATAGCTCTCAGCAGAAGAGCTTTCCGAGTGATATGAACAAGCCTCTTCTGGCATGCCTCATTGCTACCCCGGGGACTGTGGGAGAGGAGGTCTACCTGCTATAAGCCTCTGGAGATTTTCATAAGCCCTGTGGAGTGGGTGGACTTTCCATGCTGCGTTCACAACATGGACAAATGCAGTCAATGCTCCTCAAAAGCAAACGTTACCAGACATGAAACTAGCTGTAACGGGCTCCATTCACTGATGTGTGTGAAGCTACATAGCATGGAGAGGTAATCTCTGGTACTTACGCTGTTGTCGTCAAAGCTGCCATCACCCACGTTGCCGGTCTTTACGCTACCAGATTCCTGCAAAAGGGGGAATGTTTATTATGTGTATTGTGGTAACACCTATAGGGCTCCAACGAATATTCCATCGACCTATTGGGGCCATGGACAATTTATAGCATCTGGGGATGTGGTGTATTGATTCCAGTGCTTCTCTGGACATTTTACAGCAGTGGGAACATGGCCCCGTTGATTCCTATGAAACCATGGCAAATTTACATGAACTGGGGATCTGCCCCAAAATCATTCTCAGCCACTGGTAGAAACGAAGAGATAATCCTTGGTAAAGCTGCGTCATCCCAATGCATCAAATTTGTTATACAAAGCCAGACTGATGGGGCGAAAGGGGTCAGGATGTCAGTTGCATTGAGGGTTGTGCCAACAAAGCGTTGGGCTGTTAGTGAGCAGTGATACATAATACCATTGAGGCAAAGCATGATAGTCCGATAGCAAAGATAACGGCTGATACTCACCACTGACCAGAATTGGTTGTTTTGCTACAACAGAAAGAGAAGTTAGGAATGCACATTGTTCAACTCCCCACCAGGGTAGCAGAGGTTGTACCATCCAGAAACTTCAGAATAGCCACACCAGATCAGACCAATAGGCCAATCTACCCTGATGACCCTCTCGAGGCTGGAGCAGAGGAATGGACCCCTCAGTCTTACTCCTAAAAGGCCCAGTATTCCAGTTCTGGCCTGATCAACGCCGTAGACACAGGTAATATCTCCTTGGTGCTACTTTACAACTTTAGCTCTAATACTAAGCTGAGTTCCCCTCACAGCTAAGTAGGTTTCTTATTCAGAGATATCTGGGTCTGCTTTATTTTTCCACAAGAAACAAGCCACATGTTATTCCCACTCAGGAGACATGATGCAAATTTAAGCTAATAGCAAAGGAGTCAGCCAAGCTATCCTTGATAGGACACAATTTAGCCTGAGTTCCTAGGACTGTTGCCAAGAGCAGTGCATTCCCTCTGATTTTGTAGGGGTCTCTTGTGAGAGATTTAGTGGTTGCCCAGTGGTTCCCAAACTTTAACATCCTGTGAACCCCTTCACTAAAATGTCAAATCTCGCAAACCCCCTCCTAAAAATGAATATGTTCAGGGATTTTCTCCTTTACCTGAGTATAAATTATAAAAGCAATGATCTTGAAATATAAATTTTGTTTTTATAACATGCTTATTACACACTATTATTATTTATCATTACAGTTTTTTGATTACATTATGAAAATGGCAACTTTCTTCCAAGATCTCACTTTTGTATCCTGTATCACTTTGAATAAGCCTCTTATAAGGCAAGGCTCCTACCCTTGTTGCCAAGCCTAATGGCATCTTGGGCTGTATAAGTAGGAGCATTGCCAGCAGATCGAGGGATGTGATCATTCCCCTCTGTTCGGCATTGGTGAGGCCTCATCTGGAGTACTGTGTCCAGTTTTGGGCCCCACACTACAAGAAGGTTGTGGAAAAAATGGAAAGAGTCCAGTGCAGGGCAACAAAAATGATTAGGGGGCTGGAGCACATGATTTATGAGGAGAGGCTGAGGGAACCGGGATTATTTAGTCTGCAGAAAAGAAGAATGAAGGGGGATTTGATAGCTGCTTTCAACTACCTGAAGGGGGGTTCCAAAGAGGATGGATCTAGACTGTTCTCAGTGGTACCAGATGACAGAACAAGGTGTAATAGTCTCAGATTGCAGTGGGGGAGGTTTAGATTGGATATTGGGAAAAAGTTTTTCACTAGGAGGGTGGTGGTGAAGCACTGGAATGGGTTTCCTAGGGAGGTGGTGGAATCTCCTTCATTAAGGGTTTTTAAGGCCCGGCTTGACAAAGCCCTGGCTGGGATGATTTAGTTGGGGATTGGTCCTGCCTTGAGCAGGGGATTGGACTATTTGACCTCCTGAGGTCCCTTCCAACCCTGATAGTCCTTGATAAAACTGAGGGACACCCCATTCCTCTCCAGTGGACTTTTAGAAGAAGAGATCATCCTCTCATTAGGCCATGGGAAATTCTCATGCGGCAACCATGAAATAGCTTGTAAGAGGGTCTTTGACATTACTCACAATGCACTCCCAGGTGTAGTGCATTGTGGGTGAGGTCAAAGACCCTCTTACAGGAAATTTCATAGGTGCCCAAAGGAATTGTGGACTGGACAACCTCCCATCAAGCCTGGCAATCTCATATAAACCTCCCAAGTATGTGTTCACATGGGGACCCACTGAGGTAGCCCCCAGCAGCAGTGCCTTCTGAGTGATATCAAAAAGCCTCATCTGGCATGTCTCATTATTAACCCGGTGTAGCGGGGTGGATACCTGCTCCTGCCCTGAGGGGTTTAAAAAGTGGCCTAGGAGGGTTTGAAAGCTTTAGCTCTAAAAGCTGGGCTAATTGGGGAAGCAGCTGCAGCTGGGCCACGCCGCAATCAGAGCCCAGCTGGCCTGTATAAAGAGGCTGGGAGCCAGGAGCTCAGAAGTCTCTCCCTGCACTCAGAGAGAGGAGGGCCTGGCTGCAGGGAGCTTGGGACAGGGTACCTGAGTGCAGCAGGCCTGGGGATAGGCAGAAGAGCTGGGGAGTGGCCTAGTATAGGGCCAAAGGTACTGGGTGTTGCAGAGAGCAGCCCAGAGGTAGGCCAAGGCAGCAGGTCCAAACCCAAGCTTGTCTGTGATGAGTAGTTGATACTGCAGTCTGCTCCAGGGAGTGGGGCTAGATGGTGACTGGCAGTAACCTTATTCTGAGGCGAGGTGGGATTAGTGGGTGGGGGTTCCCCTGGGAGGGGAGACCCAGCATGTGTGGGTATGCCAGAGGCACCGGGGTACTAAGAGGGACATGGGGGCTAGTAACGACAAGCCGGATCACCGACCAGCAGAGGGCGCTCCGGGCTGGATTCAACTAATTCCCAGGATAACCAGCAGGAGGTCCCACAGGGGTGAATCCGACCCCGTACACCAGGGTATTGTGGGAGAGGGAGGTCAACCTGCTATAAGCCTCTAGAGATTTTCATAAGCCCTGTGGAGTGGGAGGACTTTCCATGCTGCCTTCGCAACATGCGGAAAATGCAGCCAATGCTCCTCGAAGGCAAACGTTACCAGATATGAGACTAGCTGAAATGGGGCCCATTCACCTGGTCTGTGTGAAGCTACATAGCATGGAGAGGTAATCTCTGATACTTACGCTGTTGTCGTCAAAGCTGCCGTCGCCCACATTGCCGGTGTCCACGCTACCAGAGACCTGCAAGATGGGGAATATTTATTACGTGTATTGTGGTAAAACCTGTAGGGCTCCAGCGATATTCCATCTACCCTCTGGGGCCATGAACAATTTACAGCATCTGGGAATGTGGAGTATTGATTCCAGTGCTTCTCTGCACATTTTACAGCAGTGGGAACATGGCCCCGTTGATTCCTATGAAACTATGGCAAATTTATATTAACTGGGCATCTGCCCCAAAATCATTCTCATTCACTGGTGGAAACCAAGTGATAATCCTTGGAAAAGCTCCGACATCCCAATGCTGCAAATTTGTTATACAAAGCCAGAATGATGGGATAGAAGAAGTCAGGATGGCAGTTGCGTTGAGGGTTGTACCAACAAAGGGTTGGGCTGTTAGTGAGCAGAGATACAGAATACTATTGAGGCAAAGCATGATAGTCCGATAGGAAAGATAACGGCTGATACTCACCACTGACCAGAATTGGTTGTTTTGCTATAACAGAAAGACAAGTTAGGAATGCACATTGTTCAACTCCCCACCAGGGTAGCAGAGATTGTACCATCCATAAACTTCAGAATATCCACACCAGATCAGATCAGTAAGCCAATTTCCCTGATGCCCCTCCCTGGGCAGCAACAGAGGAATGGGCGCCCCTAATCCCAGCTCCTAAAAAGTCCAATATTCCAGTTCTGGGCTGATCAACGCCATAGACATAGGTAATATCTCCTTGGTTCTACTTTACAACTTTAGCTCTTATCCTATCCTGAGATCCCCTCACAGCTAAGTAGGTTTCTTATTCACAGATATCTAGGTCTCCTTTATTATTCCACAAGAAACAAGCCACATGTTATTCCCACTCAGATGACATGAAGCAAATTTAATCTAATAGCAAAGGAGTCAGCCAAGGTATTCTTGATAGCACAAAATATACCATGAGTTCCTAGGACTGTTGCCAAGAACAGTGCATTCCGTGTGATTTTGGAAGGATCTCTTGTGAGAAATTTAGTGGGAGCCCGAAGGAACTGTGGGACACTTCACGCCTCTCCAGTGGACTTGTAAAAGAAGAGGTCATACTCCCATGAGGACATGGGAAACAGATGAGGCCCCCAGAGGGGACGGGCATGTATCCCAAAACTCTTGGGATATCTCCCAGGTGCAATGCATTGTGGGTGATGTCAAAGAACCTTTTCCAAGATATTTCATAGGTGGCCAAAGGAATTGTGGACAGGACAACCTCCCATCAGTGCTGGCAATCTCATATAAGCCTCCCAAATATGTGTTTACCTGGGACCCTCTGGGATAGCTCCCAGCAGAAGAGCTTTCCGAGTGATATGAACAAGCCTCTTCTGGCATGCCTCATTGCTACCCCGGGGACTGTGGGAGAGGAGGTCTACCTGCTATAAGCCTCTGAAAATTTTCATAAGCCCTGTGGAGTTGGTGGATTTTCCATGCTGTGTTCACAACATGGACAAACGCAGTCAATGCTTCTCAAAATCAAACATTACCAGACATGAAACTAGCTGTAACGGGCTCCATTCACTGATGTGTGTGAAGCTACATAGCATGGAGAGGTAATCTCTGGTACTTACGCTGTTGTCGTCAAAGCTGCCGTCACCCACGTTGCCGGTCTTTACGCTACCAGATTCCTGCAAAAGGGGGAATATTTATTATGTGTATTGTGGTAACACCTATAGGGCTCCAACGAATATTCCATCGACGTATTGGGGCCATGGACAATTTATAGCAACTGGGGATGTGGTGTATTGATTCCAGTGCTTCTCTGGACATTTTACAGCAGTGGGAACATGGCTGCGTTGATTCCCATGAAACTATGGCAAATTTATATGAACTGCGCATCTGCCCCAAAATCATTCTCATTCACTGATGGAAACCAAGTGATAATCCTTGGTAAAGCTCCGACATCCCAAGGCTGCAAATTTGTTATACAAAGCCAGAATGATGGGGCAAAAGGGGTCAGGATGGCAGTTGCGTTGAGGGTTGTACCAACAAAGGGTTGGGCTGTTAGTGAGCAGCGATACAGAATACCATTGAGGCAAAGCATGATAGTCCGATAGCAAAGATAACGGCTGATACTCACCACTGACCAGAATTGGTTGTTTTTCTACAACAGAAAGAGAAGTTAGGAATGCATACTGTTCAAGTCCCCACCAGGGTAACAGAGATTGTACCATCCAGAAACTTCAGAATATCCACACCAGATCAGACCAAGAGGCCAATCTACCCTGATGTCCCTCCCTGGGCAGCAACAGAGGAATGGGCGCCCCTAATCCTAGCTCCTAAAAGGTCCAGTATTCCAGCGGTGGCCTTATCAATGCAATAGACATAGGTAATATCTCCTTGATGCAATTCAAACACTTTAGCTCTTATCCTATCCTGAGATCCCCTCACAGCTAAGTAGGTCTCTTATTCACAGATATCTGGGTCTCCTTTATTATTCCACAAGAAACAAGCCACATGTTATTCCCACTCAGATGACATGAAGCAAATTTAATCTAATAGCAAAGGAGTCAGCCAAGGTATTCTTGATAGCACACAATATACCATGAGTTCCTAGGACTGTTGCCAAGAACAGTGCATTCCGTGTGATTTTGGAAGGATCTCTTGTGAGAAATTTAGTGGGAGCCTGAAGGAACTGTGGGACACTTCATGCCTCTCCAGTGGACTTGTAGAAGAAGAGGTCATACTCCCATGAGGTCATGGGAAACAGATGAGGCCCCCAGAGGGGACGGGCATGTATTCCAAAACTCTTGGGATATCTCCCAGGTGCAATGCATTGTGGGTGTTGTCAAAGACCCTTTTCCAAGATATTTCATGGGTGGCCAAATGAATTGTGGACAGGACAACCTCCCATCAGTGCTGGCAATCTCATATAAGCCTCCCAAATATGTGTTTACCTGGGACCCTCTGGGATAGCTCCCAGCAGAAGAGCTTTCCGAGTGATATGAACAAGCGTCTTTTGGCATGCCTCATTGCTACCCCGGGGACTGTGGGAGAGGAGGTCTACCTGCTATAAGCCTCTGGAGATTTTCATAAGTCCTATGGAGTTTCCATGCTGCGTTCACAACATGGACAAATGCAGTCAAAGCTCCTCAAAAGCAAACGTTACCAGACATGAAACTACCTGTAACGGGCTCCATTCACTGATGTGTGTGAATCTACATAGCATGGAGAGGTAATCTCTGGTACTTACGCTGTTGTCGTCAAAGCTGCCGTCACCCACGTTGCCGGTGTCTACGCTACCAGATTCCTGCAAAAGGGGGAATGTTTATTATGTGTATTGTGGTAACACCTACAGGGCTCCAAAGGATATTCCATCGACCTATTGGGGCCATGGACAATTTATAGCATCTGGGGATGTGGTGTATTGATTCCAGTGCTTCTCTGGACATTTTACAGCAGTGGGAACATGGCCCCGTTGATTCCTATGAAACTATGGCAAATTTACATGAACTGCGGATCCACCAAAAATCATTCTCAGCCACTGGTGGAAACCAAGAGATAATGCTTGGTAAAGCTCCGACATCCCAAGGCTACAAATTTGTTATACAAAGCCAGACTGATGGGGCAAAAGGGGTCAGGATGGCAGTTGCGTTGAGGGTTGTACCAACAAAGGGTTGGGCTGTTAGTGAGCAGCGATACAGAATACCATTGAGGCAAAGCATGATAGTCCGATAGCAAAGATAACGGCTGATACTCACCACTGACCAGAATTGGTTGTTTTTCTACAACAGAAAGAGAAGTTAGGAATGCATACTGTTCAAGTCCCCACCAGGGTAACAGAGATTGTACCATCCAGAAACTTCAGAATATCCACACCAGATCAGACCAAGAGGCCAATCTACCCTGATGTCCCTCCCTGGGCAGCAACGGAGGAATGGGCGCCCCTAATCCTAGCTCCTAAAAGGTCCAGTATTCCAGCGGTGGCCTTATCAATGCAATAGACATAGGTAATATCTCCTTGATGCAATTCAAACACTTTAGCTCTTATCCTATCCTGAGATCCCCTCACAGCTAAGTAGGTCTCTTATTCACAGATATCTGGGTCTCCTTTATTATTCCACAAGAAACAAGCCACATGTTATTCCCACTCAGATGACATGAAGCAAATTTAATCTAATAGCAAAGGAGTCAGCCAAGGTATTCTTGATAGCACACAATATACCATGAGTTCCTAGGACTGTTGCCAAGAACAGTGCATTCCGTGTGATTTTGGAAGGATCTCTTGTGAGAAATTTAGTGGGAGCCCGAAGGAACTGTGGGACACTTCATGCCTCTCCAGTGGACTTGTAGAAGAAGAGGTCATACTCCCATGAGGTCATGGGAAACAGATGAGGCCCCCAGAGGGGACGGGCATGTATTCCAAAACTCTTGGGATATCTCCCAGGTGCAATGCATTGTGGGTGTTGTCAAAGACCCTTTTCCAAGATATTTCATGGGTGGCCAAATGAATTGTGGACAGGACAACCTCCCATCAGTGCTGGCAATCTCATATAAGCCTCCCAAATATGTGTTTACCTGGGACCCTCTGGGATAGCTCCCAGCAGAAGAGCTTTCCGAGTGATATAAACAAGCGTCTTTTGGCATGCCTCATTGCTACCCCGGGGACTGTGGGAGAGGAGGTCTACCTGCTATAAGCCTCTGGAGATTTTCATAAGTCCTATGGAGTTTCCATGCTGCGTTCACAACATGGACAAATGCAGTCAAAGCTCCTCAAAAGCAAACGTTACCAGACATGAAACTACCTGTAACGGGCTCCATTCACTGATGTGTGTGAATCTACATAGCATGGAGAGGTAATCTCTGGTACTTACGCTGTTGTCGTCAAAGCTGCCGTCACCCACGTTGCCGGTGTCTACGCTACCAGATTCCTGCAAAAGGGGGAATGTTTATTATGTGTATTGTGGTAACACCTACAGGGCTCCAAAGGATATTCCATCGACCTATTGGGGCCATGGACAATTTATAGCATCTGGGGATGTGGTGTATTGATTCCAGTGCTTCTCTGGACATTTTACAGCAGTGGGAACATGGCCCCGTTGATTCCTATGAAACTATGGCAAATTTACATGAACTGCGGATCCACCAAAAATCATTCTCAGCCACTGGTGGAAACCAAGAGATAATGCTTGGTAAAGCTCCGACATCCCAAGGCTACAAATTTGTTATACAAAGCCAGACTGATGGGGCAAAAGGGGTAAGGATGGCAGTTGCGTTGCGGGTTGTGCCAACAAAGGGTTGGGCTGTTAGTGAGCAGTGATACAGAATACTATTGTGGCAAAGCATGATAGTCCGATAGCAAAGATAACGGCTGATACTCACCACTGACCAGAATTGGTTGTTTTGCTACAACAGAAAGACAAGTTAGGAATGCACATTGTTCAACTCCCCACCAGGGTAGCAGAGGTTGTACCATTTAGTAACTACAGAATAGCCACACTAGATCAGACCAATAGGCCAATCTACTCTGATGTCCCTCCCTGGGCCGCAACAGAGGAATGGGTGCCCCAATCCTAGCTCCTAAAAGGTCCAGTATTCCAGTGCTGGCCTGATCAATGCCATAGAAATAAGTAATAACCCCTTGTGCTACTGTAACATTTTGGTATTATACTATGCTGAGATCCTCCCACATCTAACAAGGTTTCTTATTCATAGATATCTAGGTCTCCTTTATTATTCCACAAAAACAAGCCACATGTTATTCCCACTCAGATGACATGAGGCAAATTTATTTTAATAGGAAAGGAGTGAGCTAAGGTATTCTTGATAGGGCACAATTTACCCTGAGTTCCTAGGACTGTTTCCAAGAGCACTGCATTCCGTGTGATTTCGTGGGTGCTCAACGGAACTGTGGGACGCTTCATGTCTATCCATGTAGGAGAAGAGATCATCCTCCCATGAGGCCAGGAGAAATTCTCATGAGGCCCCCAGTGGGGATGGGCATTTATGCAAAAACTGTTGGGATATCTCCCATGTGCAATGCCTTGTGGATGATGTCAAAGACCCTCTTACAGGATATTTCATGGGTACCCAAAGTAATGGTGGAGATGACAACCTCCCATCAACCCTGGCAATCTCATATAAACCTCTAAAATATGTGTTCCCCTAGGGACCTCCTGAGGTAGCTCCCAGCAGAAGTGCCTCCTGAGTGATATCAAAAAGCCTCTTCTGGCATGCCTCATTGCTACTCCGGGGATAGGGTGACCACACAGCAAGTGTGAAATATTGGGACAGGGGTTGTGGGGTAATAGAAGCCTATATAAGAAAAAAGAACAGGAGTACTCGTGGCGCCTTAGAGACTAACAAATTTATTTCAGCATAAGCTTTCGTGGGCTACTGCTCACTTCTTCGGATGCATAGACTGGAACACACAGACAGAAGATATTTATACATACAGAGAACATGAAAAGGAGGCAGTACGAATACCAACTGTAAGAGGCCAGTATGCGTCCTGCCACCTTTTCATGTTCTCTGTATGTATAAATATCTTCTGTCTGTGTGTTCCAGTCTATGCATCCGAAGAAGTGGGCTGTAGCCCACGGAAGCTTATGCTGAAATACATTTGTTAGTCTCTAAGGTGCCTCAAGTACTCCTGTTCTTTTTGCGGATACAGACTAACACGGCTGCTGCTTTGAAACCTATATAAGAAAAAGATCCAAGAATCGGGACTGTCTTTATAAAATTGGGACATCTGGTCACCCTACCTGGGGGTTGTGGGAGAGGAGGTCAACCTGCTATAAGCCTGGAGATATTCATAAGCTCTGTGGAGTGGGAGGACTTTCCATGTTGCCTTTGCAACACGGGCAAACGCAGCCAATGCTCCTCGAAGGAAAATCTTAATGAATATCAAACTAGCTGAAACGGGGTCTGTTCACTTGATCTGTGTGAAGCTACATAGCATGGAGAAGTAATCTCTAGTACTTACGCTGTTGTCGTCAAAGCTGCCATCGCCCACGTTGCCGGTGTCTACGCTACCGGAGACCTGCAAGATGGGGAATGTTTATTATGTGTATTGTGGTAACACCTATAGGGCTCCAACGGATATTCCATCGAACAGTGGGCCATGGACAATTTGTGGCATCTGGGGATGTGGCGTATTGATTCCAGTGCTTCTCTGGACAATTTGCACCAGTGGGAACTTAGCCCCGTTGATTCCAATGAAGCTACGGCAAATTTACATCAACTAGGGACTGGCCTCAACCAAGAGATAGTTCTTGGTAAAGCTGCAACATCCCAATGCTGCAAATTTGTTACCCCTATCTGGCTGATGGGGTAAAGAGGAGCAGGAAGTCAGTTGCCTAGATAATTTTGCCAGCAAAGGATTCGGCTGTTAGTAAGCAGTGGTTCAGGATGCCCTTGAGGAAAAGCACGATAGTCCAATAGCAAAGATGATTGCTGATAGTCATTACTGACCAGAACTGGTTGTTCTGCTCCAACAGAAGGAAAAGTTAGCAACGTGTACTGTTCAACTCCCCACCAGGGTCTCAGGGGTTATCACTGTGTAACTAAAGAATTCCCACACCTGATCAGAACAATGGGCCAGAACAATGGGCCAGTCTATCTTGATATCCCTGCTTCAGCTGGGGCAGAGAAATGAGTCCATCTAGCCTGGTTTCTAGGTGCCGTGCAGTGTGTGTGATTACAGAAATCCCCTCCTTGAGATATTTCGTGGGCGCCCAAGGGAACGGTGAGTTGTCAACCTCCCATCAGCCCCTAGCAATCTCCCATAAGCCTCCTGTAACCTACTCTGTGTTCACATGGGATGGGGACCTTCTAAAGTAGCTCCAAGCAGCAGTGTCTTCTGAGTGATATTGGAAATCCGCTTGTGGCGTATTTATAGCTATGCAGGGGAATTGTGGCAGAGGTGATCAACCTGCCATAAGCCTGCGGAGATTTCCATAAGCCCCCTGCAGCAGGTGGCATTTCTAAATTGCCTTTGTAGCATGAAAAAACTCTGGGAAATGCTCCTTGCTTGGTAATCTTTACCAGACAAGAAACCAGCTGGAGCAGGGTTTATTGCCCTGATACGTATAAAGCTACATGACGTGAGGAGGGGATCACTGATATTTATGCTGTTGTCATTAAAGCTGCTATCGCCCACTTTGTCGTTATGGAAGCTACCAAAGCCCTGTAAAATGAGGGGTATTTATTATGTGTATTACGGTAACTTCTAGAGGCCCCTTCCTGATTATCCATCACCAAATGGAGCTACAGACAATTTACATCATCTGGGTGACCTGGCCTCATCGACTCCAGTAGGTCTATGGGCGATTTAGAACAGCCTGGCCCTGCTCCTAACATCATTCTATCCAATCCTGGAAATTTATAGATAATCCTCAGAATAAAACCAGACATCCCAAGGCTGCATAATTTGTTTCACCAAGCCAGATTAATGGATAAGGCAGGGCAGGAGGGCAGTTGCCTAGAAGATTTTGCCAGCAAATGGTTGTGCTGTTAGTGAGCAGCGATGTAGGATACGGCTGAGGCAAAGCGTGAAAGTCTGATAGCCGAGAGGACAGCTGGTACTCACCACGGACCACAACTGGTTTTTCTGTAACAACAGAAAGAAAAGTTAGGAGTGCATGTTAGGAGTTCAGCCCCCACCCCCACCCCCAGGCTACCAGAGGTCAAGTCATGCAGTAACTTAAGAACTGCTGCTCCCGATGGGCCAGTGTAGCCTGATATCCTGCCGGGGTTGAAACGGAGGAATGGGCCCCTTAGTCTGGTATCCTGCCCAAACATAGGCCAGTTTTGCAGAGCTGCCCTCATGGTGTGTCTGTGCAGCACCTGGCATAAGGGGCCCTGATTCCAGTTGGGTCCAGGTCTGTCCCTCGCTGTGTCTGTTGAACACCCGGCACAGTAAGTCCTCACCAGAGTGTGGGCAGGGACTGTCTCTCCTGTGTCAGGGCAGCGCCCAGCAAAACGGGGTCCTGATTTCAGACGGACCCTCTAAGTGCTGCTGTAATACAAATAATAAGTACATCATCTCACCAATGGAGCTGGTCTGGTGCTCGCCAGGGAGAGGAGCCCTATGAGGAAAGCGGCCACGTACGACACCTTCATCTTTGCTTCTTTACTCTCTCTGGAGAGGAGTTGTTTCTGGTCTGGCACGCTCAGTGGGAGATGGCAAGGCTGAGCACTGTATTTATACTGTATGCTGGGCTGGGCACTGCACACCTCGTTGTTCCAAGCCCTGATAACGCGATTGCAGTGAGAGCCAATTTCTTCCTTCTCCTCCCCTAGTCCCTCCCATTCCTCCTTCTCCCCATGACACCCTCATTCCCTCTTAATCATTGCTCCACCACACCCTGCTGTAGCCCAGAGTTTCATACTCACTTTTTCATTCTGCAGCAATCCCAGGTTTTTGAGACTCAAGAAAGGCTGAGCAAGGTCAGGCCGTAGGAAACAGGTCACAACCCCAGTGGTCGTTGGCCTGGAGCACACATTTGAAAATGAGAAGTAGGTTCCTAAGTCGCTGGAGTCCGTAGGGCCAGATCCTGTACTGGAGTGCTATTTTGATTCAAGGTGAGGATCCAAGTCATAGGTCTTAAGACCAATTAGGATCATTATGACCATGTAGTCTGACCTCCTGCATTACAGAGGCCATAGAATTTCTTCCCACTGATTCCTACTTTAAGCTCAATGGCTTCAGGTTGAATTAGAGCATAAATATTTAGTGTAAATATGAAACATCGCATCTACCTTCTTGCCTTCTCACTTGATGTCATAGGTGACTTGTTTTGCAATTTGGGATCTTACACACACACACAAACACACACATTATCTGTGACACTGGCTGGAGGGATAGCTCAGTGGTTTGAGCATTGGCTTGCTAAACCCAGGATTATAAATTCAATCCTTGAGGGGGGCCACTTAGGGAGCTGGGGCAAAATCAGTACTTGGTCCTACTAGTGAAGGCAGCGGGCTGGACTCAATGACCTTGCAAGGTCCCTTCCAGTTCTAGGAGATAGGATATCTCTATTTATTTTATTTAAACTGTGGTCCCATGGAGGACCAACACCAGGAGGTGTTTGATATTCAGTGCTTTGGAGCAGCCGTACCTGGCACGGTGGGCATGCAGGAAACACATATTAATGACATTAGGGTAGCTTGTTGGGCAGAGGGTAGGGTGACCAGACATCCCGATATTAGGGACTTTGTCTTCTATATGCAACTGTACCCCTCCACTCCACTTGCTATCTGGTCATCCTAGCAGAGGGTAACCAGAGGAAGGGCCCCTGACTTTCTGGCCCTTTGGGCCACCAAGGTGGTGTTTAGTGTGATGGTTGGCATGTGATGTTGGTGCTTCATTTTCTGAGTGGCTGGATTCCAGTTGAGCATCAAACGTTTCATCCTTCCATAGATTTTAAAGCCAGAAGGGGCTGTTATGATCATCTAGTCTGAGCTCCGGCAAAACCCAACCCAGAGAAACTCATCCAATAATTTCTTCATCAAGGCCATAACTTCTTCTTGAGCTATGATGTGTCTTTTAGAAAGACATCCAGGATCATCACCTCAACCTGATCTCTCATTGCAACGTTGGGGCTTAAAGGACCAATTTGATCCCTGGGTGTATGAAAAAGGGAACATCAAGCAGAAGGAAGGAAGAGATCTTGCCTCTGTATCTGGTTTAGGTAAGACCACTACTAAAACACTGGGTTCCCTTTTGGTGTCTTTACTTCAAGAAAGATGTGGAAATACTGGAACGAGTTCAAAGGAGGGGCTGCAAAATGATCCCGGGGCTAGAAAACAAGGCTTGCAGTGAGAGAAGGTTGAGCAGACACTTGATCATTGACTACAGCTACTTACACACTGGTAGCAGGAGGTTTTTCAGTCTTGCTGGTAAAGGCATAACAGTATCTAATGGCTGGAAGCTGAAGCTGGACACATTCAGCCTTGAAATAAGATGCAGGCTCTTAGCCACGAGGATGATTACATTTTGAAACAGCTTACTGGGGAGTTGGTGGCCTCTCCATCCCTGAGGGTGTGGCTACACTGCACCTGGGAACGATCTCCTCAGCCGGAGTCCACAGGCTTGTGATGATGGGGCTTATGCCAGTGCACTACAAAGAGCTGTAGAGACGTTGCTTGGACATTGCGACGCAGACTGGAGCTCAAACCTCTCACCTCTCAGGGTTGAGAGCCTGCGCTCCAGCTGGAGTGGCAACATTACTACACCAGTGGTTTTCAGCCAGTGGTCCGGGGTTCCCTGGGTCCCACAGACTATGTCTAAGGCATTGGTCCCCATATTTTTGAGGGTCAAGCCCCCCCCTTACCACATCCGCGCCCACTGGAGCTGGGAGCGGGGCTGCGGCTCGGAATGGGGAGGGGCACATGGACAGGGGAAATGGGGGCCAAGGCTGGAGGTGAGTCTGGGGCCAGGAGCGGGGCTGGAGAGGCAGCCAGACCACAGTGGGGGCCAGCAGCTGGGCCCCTGGCCAGGTGCAGTTCCACTCCCAGCCCACCCCCACCTCCAGTCTCAGCCTCAGCCCTGGGCCAGGGGGTGAGGCTGGGGGGGAGGGGAGTGGGGCCGGGAGCGATGCTGCAGCCGGGCCATTATGGGGGCCGGAAACTGGGCCCCGGCCAGGTGCAGAGCCGCATCTAGGTTGGGGACGGGGCAGGGCTGGGTGGCACTCCCTCCCTACCCCCTGTGGGGGCTGGCCCAGGCCCACCGCACCCTATTGAATGTTCCTCTGTGCCCCCCCCCCCAGGGGGACGTGCACTGCAGTTTGGGGACTTCTAGTCTAAGGGGTCCACAAAAGGTTGACGTTACCATAGAACAGTGATTTTCAACTGGTGGTCTGCAGACGATGTCTAAGATTTCCAAAGGGGTACACACCTCCATTTGAAATTTTTTAGGGGTCCACAAATAAAAAAAAAAGATGAAAACCTCTGATCTACACAGCTATATTTAGTGCAGTCCCACACGTCCCACCAGGGCAAGTGTTTTGACCCGGGCTGGAAGGCTTTCTCTCATATGCAGTGTAGATGTACCCTGAGAGTCTTTAAGACCAATGTTAGATGTCTTTCTGAAAGGTGTGCTTTAATCCCGCTCCTGGGAGAAATTTTGTGGCCTGTTAATGTGAGGGTCGGGTTGAATGGTCACAGAGGTCCCTTCTCACCTTGGAATCTGTGAAGGTATAAATCGTGTTCCTCTCCTTCCTTCCTGGGCCTTAGTGACGGCAGGATTGCCCAACGTGTTCATAACACTTTTTGCTCTGCATTTGATAATGTCTGTCTTCTAGTCCCATGCTTCAGGGCTACAGCCAGTCACCTGCAGGGGTCAGGAAGGATGTTTTTCCTCGATGCACAATTGTAAATTGAAGGGGGGTGTTATCCACCTTCCTCTGATGCATCAAAAGGAAAATTCTGACATTTGGCGTTTGTAGCGGGGTGGTTACCCCGCTCCTGCCCTGAAGGGCTTAAAAGAGCCCTGGGAGAGGGCTGTGGCAGGGGAAAAACTGGGTTGATTGGGGAAGCGACCACACCCCAATCAGGCCACAGCTGGCCTGTATAAAAAGGCTGTGAGCCAGAGGCCCCAGAGTCTCCCTCTAGCTGAGGAGAGAGCAGGGCCTGGCTGCTAAAGGGTACTGGAGTGAAGCAGGGCTGGGGAAGGCCAGAGGAGCTGGGGAGCTCCAGGCTGGCAACTCCCCAGGCTTCAGGGCCTGGTCCAAGGCCCCTGGAGGTACTGGGTTGCAGGGAAAGGCAGCAGGTCAAAAGCTACCTTGCCTATGATGACTGGCTTATACAGACCGCAGTCAGCCCCAGTGAGTGGGGGCTAGACGGTAACTGGCAGTGGCCCATAGGCTGAGGCAAGGTGGGGATAGAAGGTTGGGGGTTTCCCAGAGAGGGGAGACCCATAGAGACTGGTGGGGTTATTGCCAGGGGCAGCCCCAGGGTAAAGGGGCACCGGGTCCTGGGAGGGACCCGGGAGCCAGCGGCAGCGGGACACTGGCCTGCAGAGGGCACTCCAGAGGTTGGAAGAGCTAACTCCTGAGATGACCAGCAGGAGGCGCCACAGGGGTGAGTCCTGCATGCCTACAGGTTGACGTGAAACCTTTTGATGGGTTGAAATGGAATTTTTCATTTTGCGTCCACATTTCGAAAGAAAATGAAATTTTGATTCAAAAATGAAAATGTCGATTTGAAATGATATTTTTGTTTGTTCTGTCTCTTCCCATTGGAAAATGCTGCTGAAATCAGCCTTTGCCCATGGAAAAAAATTGAAGTGGATGAAATCAGGTTTTTCAACAGGAAACTTCTTTGGTGCAAAATTTCTAAGTAGCCCCCTTCCCCCTCCCCTTCCCCCCCCCGGGATGGCCTGACATCTGCATTCCCACTGTCCCCCTGTCTGAGGGGGGGACGGGAGCTCCCCTTACTCCTGTGATTGGCACAGGCCAGAGCGATAGAGCCCCGCTGGCCTAGCGGTTTCACACATGAGTTGGGTGTGTCCGTAAATCCACAAATCCGAGGGAAACCTCTGGCACTGACTCAGCGAGCAGGAGGGAAGGTGCAATGTTCAATATTTACATTCAATGTTTATCTTTGATAAGCTGAAATTGTTGTTTGCGGACAAATACCAGACCAGGGCCCCGGCAACTTGCACTGAAGTCACAGTGCCAGATCGCCAGGCAGTGAAAATCAGCATAGCTACGTTTTAGGCAGTAGGGACAGATCCCAGATGGTGTAAATCAGTGTCACTCCATTAGAGTCAGTAGGCCAGATTTCAACTGGTGTCAGTTGACTGTAGCACCTTTAAGGTCAGAGCCCAGCTGGTGAGAATCTGCCACAGTCCCACTGGGGTCAGTGGGGTGATATCCCAGCCGGTGAGAATCAGCCACAGTCCCACTGGTGTTAATGGGGTGATCTCCCACCTGGTGTGAATCAACCCCAGCTCTATTGACATCAACACCTATTTGCACCCGCTGAGGATCTGGCCCAGTAGGTTTTATGGGTGCTCATCTGCAGGCAGGATTTGGCCTGTCCTATTGATAGACTTGATCAACTACTGGGTCGCGAGAGAACTGGAGCAGTGAACCGGGGAAGGACAGCTCTGCCGGACAGTTCTCCCAAGAAGTCAGCAAAACAGCGAAGAAAGGGCAGCTGGTGCCGGACGGCGACTGCGCTTTGGTAAAGCTTCTCACAAGAGGCGTCTAACAAACCATAAGCACTTGCCCGTTGAGTGGCAGGGCCCAGCTTCGCAGCTGCTGCTGTAAATCAGGGTAACCCCACTGGACTCAATGACCATCGGCCTCAGGTGAGGATCTGTCCCCTACGTTTCTGGGGTAGGTTGGAACCAGGGCATCAGACCCATTCTGTGAAGAAAGCTGAATTCAGGCAAGATGCCCCACAGATGCACCTTGGCATGGGTCCATTCAATTCAGAGGGCCAGCTTCCCGGCTGGTGTCAATACTCGCCTTTCACAACGAGTACGAGCTCACAGCCTCAAAAGACAGGGCAGGCAAAGGGCTGGAGAGGAAACAGTGGGGCAGAGGGGGAAATAACGTATTGCTTATCCACATGGCGGCTCAGTGCGTAGCAAGCTGGGGTGTAATCTGCAGAGCACTGTCTTGCCTGTGTGGACGCTGGGCACTCTGACATTGGAAACACCAGGACGTCAAAGTGCCCTGCAGAAGTTTTAGAGCACAGTAGCAGGGTCCGCACGGCCACTTTGTGCCCAGCAAGCTAGTGTGCTCTAGATGTTTACGCCGGCTGGCCATGCACTCAGGCTGTGTGTGGACGAGCCCTTCTCAAAGTCACGTCGCAGATCTGCGCTAGAGCCAGTGGGAGAACGTAGCTCTCCAGCCGGTGAAGCCAATGGACTGTTGACTAGATCATACCGTTACTCCAGCAAATAAATGTTAAGGCCCGGATTCCCAGCTGGAGTAAATCAGCTATCGCTCCATTGGAGTCAATGAGCCAGCTCTCCGGGGGTGTGTATCCTTCAGTGGAGTCAAGGAGGTCAGAGCGAGAGCTGAAGTAATTCCAGAGCTCGTGACACTCTTTCAGCCATAGAGTATCTGGCCCAGTGAGTTAATTTGGGAATTCACACAAGGTGAGAGAAATGCCAGTGTTTAGGGTTGGCACAAAGACCTTTGCACCATATAATAAATCCCACACAGAGTAATTGTCACACCCTCATTGCACGTTGTCAAAGACAGCCATGTACGGTGATTAGACCAGATCTTCAGTGGGTGTAAGCCAACACCTCTCCATACACTCCAATAGAGCACTGTCAATTTACACCAGCTGCAGATCTGGCCCGTTGATGCCAGTGAAATGACACCAATTTATATCATACACAAAGGGGCTCTGATCTCAGCTGGGGCAGGGTCTGTCTCTGTATCTGGGCAGTGCCTGGCAGAACAGGGCCCTGATCTCAGCTGAGGCAGGGACTGTCTCTCGCTGTGTCTGGGCAGCGCCTGGCAGAACAAGATTTGAATGGCAGAAAGGACCCTTATGATCATGGAGTCTGACCTTCTGCATGACAGAGGCCAGAGAACCTCACCCAATAATTCCTGCATCAAGCCAGTAAGTTCTGTTTGCGCTAGAGCAAATTGTTTGGAAAGAAACCCAGTCTTGATTTAAAGACTTCCACATGCTGGAGAATCCACCAGGTCTCTCGAGAGATGGGAAGTCCACCACTCCTTGACCAATCACATACCTTTGTTAGCTCCTTCTGAAGGTCCTCACAATCTTCTTGACACCCAACAAACCAATGTGTATCATTGGTAAATAGTGCCATCTCATTGTCCACTCCTCCCTCCTCCAGACTTGTCTGACAAATGATACTTATCTCTTAAATGGGGCATTTCATCCCTGACACTTTACAAAAGCAGGTCACTTTCAGAAACCTGTTTTACAGATGTGCCTAGAGAGAGGGCCAAGGACATACAGTCAATCAGTGGCAGAGCTTGGAATGAAACCCAGGAGTCCTGATTCCCAGGCCTGCTGCTGTAGCCACTGGCCCCACTCCCCTCCCAGAGCTGGGAATAAAACCCAACAGTTCTGGTTGCTACTCCTTGTGCCCTAACCCATTAGGCCCCGCTGCCCACCCAGAGCTATGGATAGAACCCAGGGGTCCTGTCTGATTCCCATTTGCCTGGTCTAACTATCAGACTTCACTCCCTTCCCATAGGAGAACCTTGGAGTCCCTGCTCCTGCCCTCACCACTAGTTCATACTGCCTTAGCGGGGTGTGAGCTGGACCCCCCCCACTGCTGAACTCCTTCCGTGTTAAAAACTGACCATCTCCCCGTACGCTGATTCCTGTTCCTACAGATCCATGGGTACCTCTCACCCAAAAACCAGGCTCCTTTGTCGCCCGTAGTGTGGGGCTTTATCGCAGGCGTTGTGAGAGCCCAAACAAATCATATCTTCTGGACTCCTCCCTTTCACATTTGTCAACTCCCTTGAAAAATTCTAACAGGGAGGGGCGGCCAGTACTTGACATCTGTCAGCAGCCAAGCCTATAGGGACACAATAGCGTAATGGGGCTCCTTATCTTTTATGCTTCCCTTAATAAATATGGGCAGCCAGTACTAGTCTATACTTTTCAATATTCATTCCTTAACAGCCCCAAGCCCCACCCTGTTATTAGTATGGGCATTGCTTTTATGTCAGCAGTGCTTCGCGGCTCCACCTGAAATCAGGTCCCCGTTGTGCCAGTGTGACGAAGTGGGAATGTTCTTAATGTTTTCTCTGAATACTGTGTGGGTGCCTCAGTTTCCCCTTTGCATTTCTTAAGGATCTAGATGGTGGGATAAGGGGGTGTGATTGTTGCAGAGCCCTAGAGGCCAGGTGTGATGCTGTCTGCACAGAGAATGGCTTATACCCTGTCTCCTGGCAACTGATGGCCCGGGCCCCTCCACTGCAAGGTGCCAACTGAAGATGTTGGAGAACAAAGAGATCAGGTGGCCTCCTGGCCCGGGAAAGAGACAAAGACCAGAGGAGGGGCTGGAGGGGGTTGCAGTTTGGAACTGGCTCGGGAGATGGGGGGAGGCCCAGAACCTGGATCTGGGCTCCCCACCCCCGAAGATGGACCTGATTGAACAGTCCTGTTTTCTCTACCTACAAGCTCTGTTTTAGACCGTGTTCCTGTTGTCTGATAAACCTTCTGTTTTACTGGCTGGCTGAGAGTCATGGTGAATTGCAGGAAGTGGGGGGGTGCAGGGCCCTGACTCCCCCACACTCCTTCACAGCTGGTGGCAGTGGTGGGATGTACTGCATCCCGTGGATGGTGCTTTCTACAGTAAGTGGCTGGGGAGCAGTAAAATGAAGGGGGATTAACAAGAACCAGGCATGCTGAAGGCTCAGAGAGGAGTGGTTTCAGGAGGCGAAGGAGCTACGCTTAACCCCTGGGAGTGTGTGACCAGCGAGAAGGACTATTGCAGTAATGGGGTCCCCTTGGGGACTGTGGCAAATGGTCCAAGGGGTGGAGGACAGGAGTCTGCGGCTTGACCCTGGAAAAGAGGTGGTGACCACGAGAAGGGCTGGCACAGTAAAGTTTCTTCCTGGAAACCATGGGGAGCTGAGAGCACACAGGCCAGAGAGTCCACAACAACTTGGGAACAGCGAAGTTATGGCCTATTACCATCTCCTTAAGAAGGCAATCGTAAACCTGTGCAAAAAGAGAGGGTTACGCATTGGAAAGTTCACCAAAGCACAGTTAATCATACAGCTAGAGGACAATGACGGCTTTAAGGAGCAGATTCCTGACAGAAATGGGGCTACAAGAGGATCCTGGAGCAGCTGAAGTGGTAGCCAGGCATCCCCAAGACTCTTCTCCCCAACCAGACGGGGGTCTTCACGATCGGGTTCCCCATTAGGGGACCGGAGACGGATGGGATTGGAGCTGAGTCCAAGAGAGCTGGAGGGCAGTGAGAAGGCGCGAGAGGACTGTGAGAGACAGCGAGAGCCTGAGAAAGAGCTGCAGGAGAAGCAGCAACAGCATGAGTTGGGGATGGTGGAGTGGAGAGGCATAGGGGACTTCCCAGGAGTGAGTAGGGATAGACCCCAGGGTGCCAATTCCGCAGGGAACCTCGATACTAAATTGCTGCCCCTGGTTAAGGGACAGGGTGTGTGGATGCCCACCGCACTGCCTTTGAGCAGGCTGGCGATTTGAACCAGTGGGACCCTGCGGAAAAGCCCCGGTATCTAGCTCCCTTGCTGGGTCCCAAGGCCATAGATGCCATCAGCCAGATGGGTGGGGTAGTGGACAGGCTTCCACTCCTGACTCCAGCCCATATGTCTGTTTGTATTCTCCTGGGCTCAGGCCCCTCAGACCCCCAGTGGGAGCAGAAGGTGGTGGTCAATGGGGAGACGTTTCTGGGGTGGTGAGACCCTGGGACAGAGAGAACTGTTGTCAGGCTCCGGGTGGTGCAGCCTCACCAGATGCTGAGGGGCTGTGTGACCTGGGTGAAGGTCCCCGGGATGAAGCCCCTCGCCTTGCCTATGGCCCAGATCCCTGTGCAGACCCAGGAGGGGTCGGGCTGGCTGGTAGTTAGGGTTCTCCAAGATATGGGCTGTGAAGTCCTGTTGTGGGATGACTGTCTCTCTTTGGGACAGGATCCAGGCCCTGCTCCTGTAACAGCCAAGGATCTGAATTTGAATCCAGGGAACCAACTGGCTGAGATTGAAATTGTCAGTGAAAATGCAAATGATGTGGCTGGCATGGGGGAGGAGCTGCTAAACTTGGGATACCTGCCTGTCTGTAACCAAACCCCTGGGGCTGAGTGGCAGGGAGAGATGCTCCCTGCCCCCCTGCACACCGGAGAGGGGGCTCACGCAGGCTCTGATGCTGTGACCAAAGCAGCGAGCTCGCTGCCTGCTCCCACTGGGACAGCAAGGGCAGTGCTGAGCATGGTGGGAGCCGAGACCCCAGCTGAGTGGGGGGACACACAGGCAGGGCAGGACGGCTGCCAACCAGGTTTGCCTTGTCCAGAGGTGCTGCTGGGAAGTGATTCCATGGCAGGGATGGAGCTACCAGGGACAGGGCTCAGCGGGGCTGTGACCCCAGGCCCAGCCAGTGAGAGGGAACAGGTCCCACTCCCTTCCCCAGCAGCTGAATTACAGACCGAGCTGCAGAAGGATCCCTCCTTGGAGAAGCTGAGGGAACTTGCTGGCACAGTGCTGCAAACCCCCTTGGGGAAGGCTGCAGGGACAGAGTCCTGTGGGAGAAGAGATCCCTGTACTGGGAATGGGCTCCCCAAGGGGAAGTAGAACTGTGGGGAATCAGGAGGCAGCTGGTGGTGCCCCAGAAGTATTGCTGCAGGTTATTGTACCTGGCCCACGATGTCCCTCTCTCAGGACACCAGGGGATCCAGTGCACCAGGCAGCAGCTGCTGCAGAACTTTTACTGGCCCAGAATCTGTGACGCAGTCCAGCAAGTCCTGTGACCCCTGCCAGGGGGTGGGGAAGGCCTGGGATAAGGGTGAAGCTCCCTTGAGACCCCTGCCCATCATAGATGAACCTTTCCAGAAGGTGACTATGGACATAGTGGGGCCCCTCAGCAAGGCGACCTGGTTGGGGAAGAAATACATCCTGGTGGTGATGGATTTCGCCACCCGCTACCCAGAGGTGGTGGCTCTGTCCTCCACCGAGGCAGACACCATGGCAGATGTGCTGCTGACCATCTTCAGCAGAGTTGGGGTTCCCAGCGAGGTCCTTACAGACCAGGGGTCCAATTTCATGTCAGCCCTGCTCTGGGGCTCATGTCAGCCCTGTTCTGGAAAAATGTGGGGTCTGGCCCACCTGGGCCACTGCATATCACCCTCAGTCCAACAGGCCTGTGGAGAGATTTTATGGGACCCTGAGGATGATGCTGAGGACTTTTATGAATCAGCATCCGCAGGACTGGGACAAGTAGCTGCCCCACCTGCGGTACAGGGAAGTGCCCCAGGAATCCACAGGGTTCTTCCCTTTCGAGCTGCTGTATGGGAGGAGAGTGAGTAAGGGGCCTGGTAAGGGATGATTGGGAGGAGAAGGGGAAAGACCCCCAGTGGATCTCCCAGGGCCAGATTAACTTTTTGTGGGCCCCCCTGGGGAATGAAGAGGCCAGGAGCAAGAGCACAGTGGGCAGGGAGGATTTGATTTAAATCATTAGTCAGGAAGACTTGATTTAATCATGGTTTTCTACATAAAAGTGCATTCTTGTTGGTTGTTATAACCTTAATACATAGTCTTCGCAACTCAGAGATAGATGAAGGTTTCATTTTTAGAAGGTACACCCTATACATGTTTAAAGAGTGATTTATTTTGGTGAGTTTTACAGCTATATCAGAAAATGAATGATTGTTTGGTTATTTCATTTACCAAAGATAATTGAAGCAGATATTTATGAAGTCACTGGGAGGTGAACTATCTCCAGTTCAACAGGTTAATCATTAATATTTGGAGGATTTTCTTGCCAGGCTGTATTAGGAGGCGAACATCATCAGACAGACATTTAAATTATTTTATTTAACTAAAACAACAATGTTAAGTATTCTGGATTTTTTTCTTCAACAGCAAACATAATATTTTAACAGAAAAGCATCTGTCCCTCGCTTCTCACATTTATCTCCAGACTTCTTCTTGTCCAGATCTATTCCGCCCCCAACAATCTTCTGTTCATTGAACTTTTTAAAACTTTTCACTTAATAGAGAGAGGTAAGGCATTGATTCTGTGTACACACATTTGCAAAGGGACAGTAGAGTTGAGGTCTGTTATTTCTCACCTCTCTATCTATCTATCTATCTATCTATCTATCTATCTATCTATCTATCTATCTATCTATCTAAAATAAATATTTATTTATTTTAAAACATTTTTGCTGTTAACAAGCATGTTACCTGTGGAGACACAAATCCACAGTTTGAGAACTGCAAAGCTAAGCATCTCTGATGGTATCTTCTGGACTGAGCACTGAGTCCCATTGGGTAGATAAAAAGATTAACCTAAAAAAATCTATACAGAAGCCCCTGGAACCCCCCAAAATTGGGTCCCTAATCCATGAACTATTGGAACTCATTTATAAAACTTCTCTTAAACATTACACGAATAGATTGTCTCATACTGTAGAATTAGAATTTATAATCCCTATTCCATGATGAGATATAATGTATCTTAATTAAAAGTATATTTTTTCCCCTCAAAAACTTCGATTTAAATTTAAAAAATCTGTTTTTAAATTTTTTTTTAAAAGTAATTGATTTTTATCCACCCTGACAGCAGGGCATGGTGTGGGGGGAGGGAGGATTGGTCCCCAGCTGCAGCGAGTGAGGGGCCAGGGGCAAGATGAGCACAGTGGGGCAGGAGCTAGGGTTGGTCCCTGGAGCACTGGAGGGGCTGGGGATAAACTGCAAGCACAGCAAGGCTGGGGAGGGGGTTGTTCCCCCCCACCCCTGCCCACATAGAGCGGTTACCTACCTTCTCCCTCATTCTAGCCCATTCTCTTCGTGTCTCTCTGCACTGAGCTGAGGGTGGGGGTGCACTGAGCACAGGGCTGGAGTGCAGGGTCTGGGAGGGAGTTAGGGTGCAGGAGCAGGCTAGGGGTTGGGGCAGGAAGTTGAGGTGTGGAGTCCTTACCTGGGGCAGCTCCCATTTGGTGTGAGGGTTTGCAGATGGGAATGTGGGGGGGGCAGGAGCTCCCGTTTGATGCTCAGGGTGGAGGTGGGGATGTGGGTGGTGCAGGAGTCAGGGCATGGGGTGTGGAGGGGCTGGGGAAGTTTGAGGGGGTGCAGGAGTCAGGGCAGGGGGCTGGGAGGTGTAGGGGGTGCAGGAGTCAGGGCAGGGGGTTGGGTGTGTGTGTGTGGAGTGCAGGAGTCTGGGAAGAGGGCTGGGTGTGTGGGGGGGATGCAGGAGTCTGGGAAGAGGGCTGGGTGTGTGGGGGGGAGTGCAGGAGTCAGAGCAGGGGGCTGGGGGGGTGTAGGTTGGGTGCAGGGTCTGAGTATGTGTGGGCGGGTGCAGGAGTCAGGGCAGAGAGCTGGGGGTGTGAGAGGTGCAGGGGGCTCAGTGTATGGGGGGAGTGCAGGAGTCAGGGCAGGGGGCTGGAGGTGTGAGGGGGTGCAGGAGTCAGGGCAGAGGACTGGGGGTGTGAGGGGTGCAGGGGGCTGGGTGTGTCTGAGGGGTGCAGGAGTCAGGGCAGGGGGCTGGGTGTGTGTGTGTGTGGAGTGCAGGAGTCTGGGAAGAGGGCTGGGGTGTGAGGGGGGTGCAGGAGTCAGAGCAGGGGGCTGGGGGGGTAGCGGGGGTGCAGGGTCTGAGTATGTGTGGGCGAGTGCAGGAGTCAGGGCAGAGGGCTGGGGGTGTGAGAGGTGCAGGGGGCTCAGTGTGTGGGGGGAGTGCAGGAGTCAGGGCAGGGGGCTGGAGGTGTGAGGGGGTGCAGGAGTTGGGGCAGAGGGCTGGGGGTATGAGGGGGATGCAGGAGTCATGTTACCAGATGTGCCCATTACTTTGGGGTATGCTCATTTATTCGGGTTACTCCTCTGGGGAAGGGGGTTCTGTAATCCTGTCAATGTACTGCTTGTGTCACTTGTGTTTACATATGGAGCTCTACTTCTCCCTTCTGCAAGTCCCCTCCCAGTGGAGCTATCCTGCAGGACCTAGGGTCCCTAGGGCTGGGTTACTCCCACCCCAGAACCGGATGAACACCCACACACCCATACGTACATTAACAGAGCAAGTCTGAGCAGACCGGGTCAATCAGCACGGTCAAGCTGACCCCTTATATGTCTCTGGACTCACTGGGCTGGAGGAAGCAGCACTTTCAAGCTGTTACCCTTATGCGTCCCAAATTCAGCACGTCCCTATCCCCACTCCCCCAACACAATTGTACTGGCAGTAACCTACTCCATGAGCAAACCCCACAGTATTTTGGACGCTGCAGGGATCTTTAGCTTAGGTAAAAGAAGCATTGCTGTAGAGTGAATGGGGGAAGCTAAAAACAAACGAGTAAAGTTCAGCAGGAGAGAGAGAAGCAACCAACTTAACCATAGAAGTTATTTATTGTTAATACCTAAGGTAGAAAGGAAAACAGAGAGAGAGAGAAAGAGGGGGGGTCTCACCCACTCCACAAGGCTTGAACTGGTCGGGGTTCCCAGGTGATGGTGGTAGTGGAGGGTCCGGAGTGCTGGAGACAGGCAGAGCCCCCAGCACGATCAGTCAGGAGAAGATGGAGTTCCAGTGGAACTGATGCATAGTGTGGATCTAAGCATCAGAACCCTGACTAGAGGGTGAGTAGGGATTTTGGTAGAGAAATTACAATGGTTGAAGGGAGAACACTAGATTTGTTTATAGGTAAGCTGATGACTCAAGGGTTTTCTTTAGACTAGACAATAGGAGCTGATCACTCTGGGCTCTGGGTGGTTTTTCTTCCAGGGAGCTCACAAAGCAACTAGGCTGCTTCACTATTTGGATATCAATTAAGGATTCATTACTAGAATTGCTCTGATAACTGCTGAGCTGGGTGTGTGCAGGCATAGGTTCATTAGCATCTGGAGCAGAGATTCCCATGATGCAGTGCTTCCCTGCTTTTTCTGGTCCCAGAGTTCAGTGTGGTTCTCTGTTCTCCATTCTTATGCTAATGGAGATGTCTTCCTGTCCCATCTTTCATGCAGATGAGGCTAGGGGAGTTGTCTCTGCTCTCCATTCTATATGCTAATGGAGATGTCTTCATCTTGTCACCCTTGTCAGGAGGGGGTCTAGGTGTGTCTCCCAACACCCTTCATTGCTCTCTGCAAGTTTTCTTTTTCTGATGGGATTTGGTTTAAGCAGAGGCTGGGGGAGGGTGTCTTTGATGAGTCTGGCTGGATACTGCACCCTGGTTCCCCAGGAACACAGAGGTCTCTGGTATCAGTCAGGACAGAGGGCTGGGGGTATGAAGGGGGTGCAGGAGTCAGGGCAGAAGGCTGGGGGTGTGAGGGGTTGCAGGTGGGAATGTTGGGTGGTGCAGGAGCTCCCTTTTGGTGCTCAGGGTGGAGGTGTGAGGGGATGCAGGAGTCAGGGTAGGGGGCTGGGTGTGTGGGCTGGGGTCGTGGGGGTGCTCCCAGCTCCCTACCCTGAGTGGCTCACGGCAGGGGGCGGGAGGGGGTATGCCCCGATTCCAGCCCCTTCCCCAAGGCCCCATCCCCGCCTCGTCTACACCTCCCCCTCTGAACAGCAAGCGCACTGCGGCTCCACTCCTCCCCCCCCCCCCCCCTCCCTTGTGCAGGCGATCAGCTGTTCAGTGGCAGGGGAAGCACTAGGAGTGGGAGGGTTGGGAACGCGGCACGCTCTGGGGAAGAGGTGGGGGAAGGGAGAGCTTGGCTGCCATCAGAGCCTGCCCTGCTGCAGGATCTGGCAAGGCCCAGCTTCTGCCCCCACAGGAGAGAGAGCGGTGGGCAGGAAGCGGAGAAGAGCGGGCTGGGCCGGGACCCCTTTGGAGTGTGGGCCCTGTTCTTCCCTGAGATGGGAGCCAATCCTTCCATCAAGTGTCCTCCATTCAGAGTCACTGGAGAAGAGCCCAGAGCCTGGAGAGAGAGGTCAAGGACATGCTGGCTTTAGAGGTGATGCAGCCGTTCAACAGCCCATTGGCCTCGCCCGTGAGGCTGGTCCCCAAGAAAGACGGGTCGATCTGGTTCTGTGGGGACTATCAGAAGCTTAATGCCATCATCCGATGCTTACCGCATGCCTAGGCCTGGTGAGATTCTAGACAAGCTGCGGGGGGCTCATTACCTCCGTACTATGGATCTCACCAAGGGCGACTGGCAGGTGCCTGTGGGCCCAGATGCCAGGTTGAAATCTGCCTTCACCACCCCTTTGGGGCTCTTTGAGTTCCTGGTCCTGCCTTTCGACCTCAAGGGGGCATCGGCCACCTCCCAGCGCCGGGTGGATCGGTTATTGAGTGGGATGGAGAACTTGACCCTGGCGTACATTGACGATATCTGTGTCTTTAGCCAGACCTGGGAGGAACACGTGTCCCAGGTGAAGACAGTGCTGGGCTGCCTCAAGAAGGCAGGACTGCCAGTAAAAGCTGGAAAGTGTAAGGTGGAGATGGCAGAGGTGTCGTACCTGGGCCAGAAGGTGGGGCACATTTGCCCAAGCCCAGAGCCGGCCAAGGTGGAGATGATCAGAGATTGGCCCATTACCCAGACTAAGAAGCAGGTCCAGGCCTTTATCAGGATGGCGGGGTACTACCAGGGCTTTGTACCCCACGTTAGCTGCCCCCATCAATGAGCTATGTGAGAAGGAGAAGCCAGACGAGGTGGTCTGGACCGAGCAGTGCCAGAGGGCTCTCTGTGCACTGATGGAGGCTCTAATTCAGGGCCCAATAAATCTGGTAAACCCAGACTTTGCCAAGCCCTTTTCAGTGTTCACCGACGTCTCAGACATAGGGCTGGACGTGGTGCTGATGCAGGCCCATGCTAAGGGGGAGAGACACCCCATCGGGTACCTGAGCAAGATGCTGCTGCCTCAGAAGCAGAACTATGTGGCCATAGAGAAGAAATGCCTGGCCATGGGGAAGGCCCTTAAAAAGCTGCAGCCGTATCTATTTGGGCAGCGCTTTACTGTGTACACTGACCACTCTCCTCTGACGTGGCTGCATCAAATGCAAGGGGCTGATGCCGAGCTGCTGGTGACAGAGACACCTGGGCAGAGGGTGGCCAAGGTCAAGATGGGGGCTCTTAACCAAGAGAGCCCGAATCGCAGCCCTCCAGACTGGAGCGCTGGGAGAAGACCCAATCCTAGTTTGAACCCCAGGGGTTGTGGGGTGGCACAAGAGCATGGGCTGCATAAACCTTCCCATATGCGGTCTGCGACTGCCATCAAGCACACCCGACCCAAAGAAGGGCGTGAAACTGGAAGGGCCTGGTGTAACTCCCACCAAGGAATGGGAGAGATGCTGGGGCATCCATGGGAACGTTGGTCGGTTCTAACTTCCCCAGGTCACCGGCTAAAGTGACCCCACTCAGTTTGGTCTCGAAGGGGGGGAGAGATGTGACTAAGTGGGAATGTTCTTAATGTTTCCTCTGAATACTGTGTGTGCCTCAGTTTTCCCTTTGCATTTCTTAAGGATCTAGGTGGTGGGATAAGGTGTGTGATTGTTGCAGAGCCCTAGAGGCCAGGTGTGATGCTGTCTGCACAGAGCATGGCTGATACCCTGTCTCCTGGCAACTGATGGCCTGAGCCCCTCCCCTGCAAGGTGCCAACTGAAGATGTTGGAGAACAAAGAGATCAGGTGGCCTCCTGGCCCAGGAAAGAGACAAAGGGAGAGGAGATGCTGGAGGGGGTGTCAGTTTGGAGCTGGCTGGGGAGACAGGGGGAGGTCCAGAACCTGGATCTGGGCTCCCCACCCCCTAAGATGGACCTGACTGAGGGGTCCTGTTTTCTCTACCTACAAGCTCTGTTTTAGACCTTGTTCCTGTCGTCTAATAAACCTTCTGCTTTACTGGCTGGGTGAGAGTCATGGCGAATTGCAGGAAGTGCGGGGGTGCAGGGCCCTGACTCCCCCACACTCCGTGACAGCCAGGCGCTGCATGGACACACAGCAAGAGACAATTACTGCCTCAGCTGAGATCAGGGCCCAGTTGTGCCAGGCGCTGCCCAGACACACACAGAGGGAGACAGTCCTTGCCCCCGAAGAGTTCACACTCTAAACAGGCCAGGTAAGGATTATTCTCACCCTTTTATACGTGTGGGGGCTGAGAGGATAAGTGACTTGTATGAGGTCACACAGAGATTCTGTAGCTGAGACAGCAACTGAGAGCAGGAGTCCTGAGTCCCGGTGCCTTAGCCCAGACCAGCCTTCGTACCACCCTTGAATAGGAATTGGCACGATCTTAAATGGCGCAACATTCCATTGTGATGCACAGAAAAATATTAAATTTGTCACCAATGAACAGGGAGAGGAGAGAAATGGTTTGCTGGTGAGATTTATTTTCAGTCCTGGTGGAGCTTCTGCTGTTCTTGGTGTAAACATTAGTGAACGTCCCCATTGTCTGCTTGCTGATTAAAGGCAGCAAAATCAACTCTCAGAGGGCAGGGAAAGCTCGGTGGTTTGAGCACTGGCCTGCTAAACCCAGGGTTGTGAGTTTAATCCTTGAGGGGGCCACTTAGGGAGCTGGGGCCAAATCAGTACTTGGTCCTGTTAGTGAAGGTGGGGGCTGGACTCAATGACCTTTCAGGGTCCCTTCCAATTCCATGAGATAGGTATATCCATATATTATTAACATCATTCCTGCCCCAGCCCCCCACAGCAGTTGTTACTACAGAATTTGCGGTTAGCATTTGATTTACGAGATCAGAGTGTGGAAGATGCATCTTCCTTCTTATCATCAGAGCCTGGTTCCCAGCTGACATTTCAGTGATCATCCTGCTGTTTGAACCTCTAGGGCTGGAAGGGAAAAGAAAACAAGTGTGAAGTCCGGGGCACTTTTCATAGAGTCCTAGATGTTAAGGATACCATTATGATCATCTAGTCTGACCTCCAGGATAACGCAGGCCAGAGAAATTCACCCAGTGTCCCCGCTACTGAGCCCACTACTTGAGTTTGACTAGGGCATCAAGCCTGGATTTGAAGACATCAGGAGTGAGAGAATCTACCACGTCCTTGGGGAGATTCTTCCAATGGTTAATCACCATCACTGTTAAAAATTAGGGCCTTATTTCTTATTTGAATTTGCCTGGCTTTAACTTCTAGCGGTTGGTTCTTACTCTGCTAGATTTAAAAGCCCTTTAGTACCTGGTATTTCTCAGGAAGGTCCTTATACCCAGTAACCAAGATGCCAGCTAATAAGCCATATAATAAGGTGCAAAAAATGCCTAATGCGGGGATTTCACATCTAGCTCCTCCCAGCTCGCAGGGTGTCAGTGTCTCTGTAACTACCCCTCTCCCTGGTGGAATACAGGACATTCTTGGAAGCCCTCTTATTGACGGGATGGGGCATCAGCATAATAGGAGGGAGAGGAGAGATTTTGGGGAGCAGCCCTCCTAATTTACTCCAGGATCTGTGCAGCCCACGAGGTTTCATAATGTTGACATCATTAGGCCTATGTGAACCAAAGTTCTTCCATGTTTAAACTCTGTCCTTCCATGTTTAACTCTAATCAACCTCAAAAGCCAAGGACAGAAATTGGAATGTGAAAACAGCCAGTTAGCAATTATGAGCCTGCTCATACAGGTACCAAGCGATAATGATGAGGTTTGCATGTTTCTAGCTGGAGAAGGGGTAATAGACTAAGGGTAAACAGAACCAAATAACTGTTTAGAGGAGTGTTACTAACAAGCTAGATTTATAGCCCTAGAATGATTTAATTGCTTAAATGTATAAACATGCCTTTGGTAGAGAGGGGTGGGGGAGTGGGGGGGGTGTGGTAGAGAGGGGGAGAAAGCGGGGGCTTAGTTGTAAAATGTATAAGAATAGAGAAACTGTTTTTGCTGGTGTGCTTGATTTGAGACTTGCCTGTCTCCTTGCACCACTTTGAGATCTCAAATAAACTTTGATTGTTTCTCCAGCCCGGTATGTTTATTGATGCGAAGCACACCGGGCAACGAACCCCACTGTTGCTGTCCTCGGGCCTCTGTGCCGGCAATAATAACACATACAGCATCCATGGCCTGTTAGTTCACAGCTAATGACAGACTCATAAACCTCTCTACATGCGTCAGACAGGGATAAAGGAACAAACTGCTAGACAGGCCATAAAATCCTTGTAAACAATGTTGTGGCTTTCTCCAAGATGAATCCTGCTGGTTTTATTAGCAGTGGTATGAGAATAGCCTGGACAGGGGCCCACTCCTGGTTCAGGACCCATCCACATAAGTGATGGCCCCTGCCCCCAAAATCTTACAGTTTAAGGCCTTGTCTACACTGGGAAGTTTTCCCACTATAAGCTAAAGTGTGAATTTACACCAATATAGTTCTACTGATATAATCCACCATGTGGACGCTCTCTTTCCAGAGTGAATACAGGGCAGCCTTGTAATGCCATGTCCCTGGGTGGGTTATCAGCAAGACTCCAACAGGGGACTGCTGAGTCTCGGAGCAGGAGTGTCGGCTGCCTGAGCTAGAAGACTCACGTCTGTTGACCGAGCCTCTTACAGGCTCATCTAGCTCTGTATGTGGCCCAGCAGCATTTCTTTTCTAATATAATAGCAACAGATCATAATGTTTAAGTTTAACCATTTCGCCCCCCCCAATTTTTATTGGTTTAAATGTTCACAGTTGTGGGAAGTTCTGGGAGGGTCAGAAAATATTTTTTTATTGACAGTAGACGTTGAATCAGCCAGCTACAGCTTCCGGGCTGTTAAAACACAAGGCGTCAACGTCACATGTCAAAATCTATAAAGTTAGTAGCCTTAAATCAAACTCTGAGTTCTCTCTAGGGTGACCAGATGTCCCATTTTTATATGGCCCCGATGTCCCAGGGTGGCACTAGGGGGTGCTGTGCTGCAGGGAGCAGGGTCGGGCACAGCCCCACAGGGAATGGTGACAAGCACATGGCATGTGAGAATAAAGACACAAACTCCACATCTAGGCAGACACTTTATTGGGGCTGAGCAGGAGGGTTAGCGTCCCCCTGAACCCAGGCAAATTCAGCCCCAGGCTGGCTTCGATCTGCTCCCAGGAAGGGCTGGGGAGCCTCACGGTGCCCACAGGGTGGCGAGCAAAGGGGGTCAGAAGTCACAGCAGAACCCACAGCCGCTCATCCTACAGCAGTTACAGCAGAAGCGACAGCCAGCGAAACTCTGAGCCTTCAGGAAGAGATGGAGAGACTAGAGTGAGACCTGCCCTTAACCAACCCCCCCCCCGACTACATTCTCCCAAGCCGCTTTCCCCTCCCAGAGCCGGGGACACAACCCAGGAGTCCTGGCTCCCAGCCTCCCTGCACTAATCACCAGGCCCCACTCCCTTCCCAGAACTGAAGACACAAGCCAGGAGTCCTAGCTCCCAGCCCCTCTACGCTAACCACGAGATCCCGCTCCCGTCCCAGAACAGGGGACACAACCCAGGAGTGCTGACTCCCAGTCCCCTCCCAGCTTTTCCCCAACCTGTTACTCCCATGTGGTGTTAGAGACACTTTTTGATCCCTAAAGAAGAATTTAAATTTTTAAAGGCTTCTGGGAGGGGAGTGGGGTCTAGTGGTTAGATCAGGGGCTGGAAGGAGCAGAGGAAGGACAAGGCTCGGAATCAGGACTCCTGGATTCTATTCTTGACTCCCAGCAATAAGTGAGTACTAAAGGGTTATGTTCTCTGCAGGATGTCAGAGTTCACAGACTGAACAACGCTGCCCTCTGCTGGGCAGGAGACATGCTTGTTGGTAGGAATCTGCCATGAGATATTATTGGGGTTAACCCATGCAATAGTATTGGTGTTAAACTGTGGAACTCATTGCCACAGGATATGTTGGGGCTAACCCATGGGACTCCCTACCACAGGGTTTCCTTTGGTTAGCCTATGGGACTCTCTACCACTGGATATTAATTCAGTCAACGTAGGGGATATTTTAGACATAAATCTGTCAAACCACCTATCACAGTATTTTATTGGAGTTAGCCCATGGCATCCAGCATACCCCTCCCCTCCCCGCATCAGTCCCAGCAGTAACCCAAGTGAAGCCACCTCCCACTACTCACCGCTTCTCTCTTCACCATCACCTTGGACTCGCCTCGGCCTTCCTCCGAGTGCTGGGACTCCGAGCCCTGTCAGAGCGGGAGAGCAGGGAGTCACTAGTGCCCAATGTGTTTGTTTGACCAGCAGTCATGACTTCGGTGGGATCATGGGGAATCTAATGCCCGTCTCTAAAGCACGTCCTGAGCGGACTGCTGGGCTCTGTCCCCAGCTCTGGCAGGGGAGCGGGGTCTAGTGCTCAGAGCAGGGGCGCTGGAAGTCAGGACTCCTGGGGTGTATCCCCTGCATTGGGAGGGGAGGGAAATCCACTGCATTAGAGCAGCAGAGGGAGAGTGGGATGGGAGGGGGGGTCTGAGAGGCAGGACTGCTGAATTCCATTCCTAGCTCTGTTGCTGATTTGCTGTGTGACCAGGAGAAACTCACTTCCCCAGGCAGAGCCTCAGTTTCCCCTCCCACCCTTTACTGCATCGGAATCTCTTTGGGGCAAGGTCAGCCTCTTGCTGTGTGTCTGAGCAGGGCCTGGCACACCAGGAATGGAACAGGGTACCCCACTCACCCCAGCCAGGGATGCTCCGCGGATTCCCTCGGCACAAAGGAGGGACACGAACAGGAGCAGGACAGCCAGCATCTGGACTCTCATCTTCTCTCGGGGTTGGGTCTTCTCTGCGCAACCGAGTGGAGCTGAGAGCTACAGGGGCCTGTATTTATTCACTAGCTCAAAGCCCTCCTGGCCAGTGGAGTCAGTGATTGGCAGGGGAGGAGAGATTCCAGTAAGGACGGGGCTGGATGAACAGCTGTTTACCTACAATCCACATCCTTATAGGAAAAGACTCTTGTGATTTCAAAATATGGGACTTTTTTACCAAAATGCTTCCGTCTCTAACCAGGTGACAACACCCTCTGCCAGTCAGTCCTGATTCTCAGCCCCCTGCTCTGACCTGCTCGACCCCCCAAAGTGGGGTAGAACGAGGGTTGCCAGTTTTGGTTGGACGTATTCCTGGAGATTTCATCACATGACATAATCTTTCATTAAAGCTTAATCTTCAATTCCAGGAGACATCTTGGAGGGTTGGGATCCCTAGAGAACCCAGGAGTACTGGCTCCCAGCCCCACCTTCTCTGAACCATTACACCCCCTTTCCCTCCCAGACCTTGTGCTGGAACCAAGATGACTTGACTCCAATTCCCTTTAACACCCTTTCACACCACTCCACAGTTCGGCCGTCTTGTTTGGAGGACACAGGCCAATATTTTCAGACTTTGGCCAGAGATTTTCACTGACTCCATGTTTAGCTGGATCAGCTTGGAAAAGATTCCCGGAGGTGCTGCTCTCCCAGACTCGAGTGCTGTGGGGACTTGTCATTAATTATATTACAGAGGTGCCCGGATAGACCCCAACAGATCAGGGTCCCATTGGGCAGGGCGCTGCCCAGACATAGTCCCTGTCCCAGCTGAGGAAACATTTTGAAACAAACAAATTCTCTTCATTTCACGTCATTCCAAATTTTCTTTTTGAAATGTCGGTTGGACTTGGGTTTTCTTGGAAGAAACTTTACCTAGAAGATACATTTGATAACCATCTCCTCATTACCTGTCAGCCAGTTGTTGTTGAGGTTGGTTTGTTGTGAGTGCATGTGCGCACTTGTCACTTCACTTGTGCCGTCATGATATAGTACGTTTGTCGGGGACTCGAATCCAGAGGGCACGGTTCGTTGTCTGACCGCAGAGAGACAGGCAACACCAGCAAGGTCCAATACAAGCTCTTTATTGAAGAGTGTACACAACAATAGAGAGCGGCCCGTCTCCAGAGAAAACCAGCCACGATTACAATAACTAGTGAGATTATATAGACAGTTCCGTCGTGTCATAGTTAAAGCAACCCAATCCCCCCTTTACTAGTTAAAAGCTTCTAATATTCATGCATATCTATGTTCTTTGACAGTACAAACAGTTCATGATGCCTCAGCAGCTTCTTATCAGCTTTTTTGTCATGCACCAGAAACTAGGAGAAAGAAGGGAGTTAAGAACAGAAACAGGGAGTGGAGACTGCAAGTCTCCATATGTCCAAACAAACCGTTCCTAGTACATTTGGTACAAGAATACCCCCCCCCCTTTATCTCATTCTTTGAAGCCCAAGCAAGCATGTCCTCATGTTTCACAGAGAGACAGGAATGGCCCAGCAACTACAGTTAGCCTAACTTTGGCTAAGCTGGCCAAACAACCTGTTCTATACTCCATTTTCCTTGGACCTAATACGTTGAAGCACCACCAATAGGAGAGCAGCACAGCCTGATTATGAAAATCACGTGACCAATATTCACCAATGGAAGAACGCATTTTGAAGGAAATTTAAAAGAAGCACAAATATTTTACTTTTTATGAAATTTTCCCAGGATTATTTAGGTTTTGAAAGAAAATTCCCAATTTCCCAAGTTGAAACATTTTACTCAAAAATTCCCAGATTTGGGGAAATTTCCCAGGGTGTAGAAGCGCTGCCCTCAGGCCCGCGCACCCAGTTTCTCTCACCCTCTTCCCCCTCAGCCACCCGGCCCCGGCATGAGGCAGCAGCACGCGCTGTGTGTGTGCGGCAGGACGGGCTCGCACTGCCGGCAGCGGGGGTAGAAGGGAGGGGGAGGAGGTAGCGTGTGCACACACAGGCTGGGGTGGAGGGGAGACAGCGTGAGGCGCTAACAGCCAGAAGCGGCCCTCCCTCAGTAGCAGCAGGGGGAGGGGCGCCGGAACAGCCCCCCCACCGTCCAGCCTGGAGGCAGCATCAGTGGGGGAGGGGCACTGGAACAGCCTCTTTCTGCTGCTCCCTCAGAGCCCGAGGGCTGGGCACCAGGGAGCAGCTCCCTCCCCTCTTCCTCTCCACACAATGGGGGGTGGGGGGAGCAAATGAGGGAGACAACCACGTGGACAGTGGGGCACGGCCTCTCCCCCAGAATTGGTGGGTGTCACCCCCATGGCCCTGTTCCCCTCATGGGGAGGGGTCATGGTCCCCTCTGAACCTGGGGGTTGAGGGGCCCCCTCCTGCAGTGTGAGGGGCTGTGGGACTGGGAGGGACAGTTTTTTACAGTGCTAATATTTGTAATAAAAAATAAATATAAATTGAGCACTGTACACTTTGTATTCTGTGTTGTAATTAAAATCAATATATTTGAAAATGTAGAACACTTCCAAAATATTTAAATAAATGGTATTCTGTTATTGTTTAACAGTGCGATTAATTGTGATTAATTTTTTTAATCGCTTGAGAGCCCTCGTTATTACACATTATGTGATCTTTGGTTCCATTTTGAATTTGCCTCCATTCAATTTCATTGAATAACCCCTTGTTGTTGTATTACAGTTACATGGGCTTGTCTTCACTGCAAAGCTAACTTGAGTTATCACTTGAGTGTTGCCTCAACTCAAGTCCAGACCACACACAAATACCCTTACCTTGAGTGTAGTGAGCTTTTCATTGGCGCTGGCTGGCCTGTCACGAGGTATAGGCTAAAGCTAGAGTTAGTGCAACTCGCCAGCTGCTAACATGAGGTCTCTGTAGTGACGCAGGCTACTCAAGTACTGCTCGTCCTCCAGTGCCTTCCCAGGGTTCCCCTGGTGTGCCAAGAAGGGACAGACAAGTTATCCCACAATTCACTAGGAAGGTATCCAAAGAGAAGCTTACTACAGGTCAAAGAACTCTGAGATGTGCCCCCAGCAGCCCTAGCGTCACACAGGGGTGAGTGCAGAGTCAGTGTGGATATAGCAGTGGAAGGGGGATATTACAGCGTGGCTGTTCTCACTTGAGAGGCATAACTTGCATGTTCATAACTCAAGTTAACCCTGCAATGAAGATACAATTTAAGGTCCTTTTGAGCTTAATGGTGACACAGAATCAGGGTTGGACCTCAGCAGGTCATCTAGTCCAACCCCTGCTCAAAGCAGGACCAATCCCCAGACAGTTTTTTGCCTCAGATCCCTAAATGGCCCCCTCAAGGACTGAACTCATAACCCTGTGTTTAGCAGGCCAATGCTCAAACCACTGAGCTATCCCTCCCCCCTTTATATCAAGGAGTACTGAAGGGCTGCCTCTTGAAGGATACCACAGGGGTAAATGATCCCTCCTAACCCTGCCCAGGGACTTGAACCCTGGACCCTCAGATTAAAAATCTGATGTTTTACCAACTGAGCTAAACTCAGACCCATTCTAAGGCTGTTAGACAGGAAGCCTTGTCCAGTGGTTAGGGCCCTCGCCAGGAATTGAATTCTTTGCTCTGCTACAGAGCTCTTGTGTGACCTTGGGCAAATCACATAGGCTTTCTGTTTGCCATTCGCAAAATGAGGGTAGCAGCACGTCCCTACCTCATGGGGACGTTTTCAGGAGAAATACATTAATACTAGCCAGCTGGGGATCGCAAACAGGGGAGTTTGAGAGGGTGAGGTGATCTCCCTGCTAAACGAACAATGGGCGAGTACTCATCTTGGGGTGAGTCAGGTTGTTTGGCTGTTCGTATTTCTCTTTCTCTTTTGGGTTATTTAAGTTACAGGGTCAGTTGGGATTGTGTGTCTGAGGACTGTTCGAGCCTTTTTCCCTGGATCATCCTTGATCAGCCTCAATCAATCTTGTGATCACCCTCCCCTTGTGTGATTAACGAGGGGATAGGGCTGACCTAGGAGAGAAGGCCTTAAAAGCCAGAGGCTAAGCAACCACGGGGAACTAGCGAACAGGGGTGTTTGAGAAGGAGTTTGTGGGAGGAGACGTAATATAATCGCTATGGTTAGGAAGGACCGCATCGCCAGTACCAACGCTGCTCCTGTCTCCTCCACCTGCGCCGGTATCCAGACAGAGAACATAACCATGTTTGCCTCTACCCAGATCCTGCTGTGCATTTGCAGAGACTGTGACCTGCATTTCCCACTCATAGAAAGCCGGTAAATATGAGTCAAGGGTGTAACACTGTTGCAAAAAAAGCTAACATCATTCTGGGATTTATTAGCAGGAGTGTTTTAAGAAAGACATGAGAAATGATTCTTCTGCTCTACTTTGCTCTGATTAGGCCTCAGCTAGAGTATTGTGTCCAGTTCTGGGTCCACATTTCAGGAAAGATGTGGATGAATTGGAAAAAGTCCAGAAAAGTGCAAAAAAAATGATTAAAGGTTTAGAAAACATGACCTATGAGGGAAGACTGAAAAAACTGGGTTTGTTTAGTCTGGAAAAGAGAAGCCTGAGAGGGGACATGATAACAGTGCTCAAGTATATAAAAGGTTGTTACAAGGAGGAAGGAGAAATATTGTTCTTAATCTCTGAGGCTAGGAAAAGAAGCAATGGGTTTAAATTGCAGCAAGGGAGGTCTAGGTTGGACATTAGGAAAAGCTTCCTAACTGTCAGGGTGATTAAGCACTGGAATAAATTGCCTAGGGAGGTGGTGGAATCTTCATCGTTGCGGATTTTTAAGAGCAGGTTGGACAAACACCTGTCAGGGAAGGTCTAGATAATACTTCGTCCTGCCATGAGTGCAGGGGACTGGACTAGATGACCTCTTGAGGTCCCTTCCAGTCCTACGATTCTAAGATTTGGAGAGGAAAATGGCATCCTCAGCACAGCATGACTCACATGTATGTTGCATGCGACATCACGCCTCATAGACGATGCCAATTTGCTCTACTAAATGGCATCTTCCATGACGCATGACCTCATACGTGTGGTATGTGCAGGGTCATGCTGTGTGAAGGATGCCACATCATAGAGCAAAATGGCATTCTCAATGTCTCATGACTTCACATGCATCGTACATGCGAGGTCACGCTGTGCGCAGGAAAATGGATTGCTGCACCTCTATCTGCTGATGCCTGGGGTTATTAGAAATAGTTAGGGAACCGCTGTGGGGAAGGTTGGAGGTACTTTTCTGGGGAGGGACTAATAGGGCTGTGTTGTTACCTTAATTGATTGATATGTGTGAGTTGAGGCACCTGGAGATTTTTCTTTGGCATTTGTTTTATCATTATTTAAATGTATTTTCAGAAGTGACTAGTGATTTTGGGGGCACAACTCAAAATGCCTTTTGCAGAGCATCCAACCTGTGAAAATCAGCTCTCTTTGAAGGCATGTCAATTTGGTCTTCCCAGAATCACTAGTTAGTTTTGAAAAATGTTGGCCTGATATAAAGGGCACTTTAAAATGCCCTGTTTGTGCGAAGATACCTTGCAGGTATAAATCACAAATACATGGAGTGTCACCAACAATCAGCCACCACTAGAGGGAGCAGAGAGCCACAATGTCTAATAATGGTGATCAGACCCTCATCACCATGAGCTAAAAGCTGCCCTGGCTGTGAAAGCTCGTCCCAACTTTCCGAGTTCCATTGCAGCTCCAATCCTCATATGGACCATCTCTTCTGACAAAACTCGCCTGGGAAGGAGCCATCGGGGGGACTGAACCCTGGCTAGCTACATCTGAAATCACGCCAGAGCTGAAAGAGTTCTATTTGTTTCTGCAAAGTTAGTTGCTGACTAATACACCTGTATGTTGTCCTGCTGCTAGAGGGCACACAGCCACACAGGGTAGACATGGGTCCCCAAAGGATTCCCAAGGGAAGGGTGAGCCAGAGTGAAGGGCATTGTGTTTAGGCTGTTTGTGGGTTTCTATATGATCTGATCTCTGTGTGTATTTCTTGTGCTTAAGTAAAGTGCAATAGTATTTTAGAATCCCATGCAAAGTCTGACTCTCCATGTTACATGTTTCACCTTATCATGGCCCCCCTGGGAGAGTTAAACTGGAAGCCTCCTATCTTCGGTGGGATTTTGGAAGAGGGTGAGTTTAAGCTACGGGGGAGTCAGAGGAGTCAGCACTGATTCTAGCAACGGGGTGGTAGGACGCCGGTTGCAACTCTCAGGAGGGGGTGCTAGATAGATCAGCACCTGGGCGTGTGCATAAGGACCCCAAGACAAGGCCAAACTCTGGGCTCATGTCTGTTCAGACTCTGAAGGCTTGAAAGACATGGAAACCAGTGGCTGGGTCCCCTCACAGCAGTCTGGTGGGGAAATGGATCAAAGCTTTGACAGCTTCCTAACAGGTGCTGTGGAAGTGGCTGCTTTTGCAGTCCCAATCCAGTAGAGTCATGCGAATGTGGAGAGGGGTTCAGGAAGAGCTGCCATTTTTATTTCCAGCAGCGGTCGACATGTTGTGAGTGGAGTGATCAAAAAGAGCAGCCCTGCTCCCATCTGCTTTGCAAAATATTATTCTGTTCCCTAGGTTGGGATTTGCAGACAGACCGAAGGAAGTTAGGTATCCAGCTCCCCTAACTGCTTTAGGATTCTTTGCAAAGCCCAACCCCAATGTCTTTTGGGGAAAAGATTTTGTGTCTCACATGAAGGATAGAGGGTGACAGTCCGGACGTAGGGAGCTGGGCTGGATAAAGCTGAGAAGCCAGTGGAAGTGGCTGAAGTCCGAAATAACTTAGAACAAATTAAACCTTCATATGAATTTATCCCTAATCTGTGTCCTTTGAAGAAGCAAGACTGAGGTGCAGTTTATGGGTTGATTTAATGGGAGTGGTGTCTAGTCTGATGTTCAGGCCAAAAGAGTGTAACAGTTCTGGAAAAGGATCATTTTATGGAGTGTAAGGAGGCACCTCTAGACTTTAGGGATTATGCGCTGGAACATCTACCCTGAAAGGAAAAATTGCCACACGTTCTCTCAGTCACGGCCCTGGTAGTGTAGTTCTGTAGCTCAGTTTACAGATACTCTTCCCTCCTGCTCTTCTGGGTTTGTGTGTCACTCCATTATTCATTTTCCCCAGTGCTGCTGCTGTCCCGGTTTCCTCACGGAGGGAGAGGGAGCAATACTGGAGAACAGAGTGTCTTTCCCCCCATACAGTAATCATTGCCTACAAAGAGTTGGGAATTGAATAACAATAGTTTAAGCGTTTACAGTGGAGCAAATCCTATGCCAGCCTGGAAGGGAATTTAATTTACTAAAAAGTAAAAAAAACAACAGCTACTGAACATTTTTGTGCATTTGTATTTATTTTAATTTTTGCAACGCGCTCGCCATCCCCCAGGGCAGCTGCGGGACAGACTCAGTGTCCCTCCGCTCTCTGTTACATCAAAAAGCATAAAAAATCAATGACTGTCACAGTAATCAGCTACTAAAAACTCATAAACTCATAAACTCCCACCTGTTTATGCTCTCTGTATGTGTGTATATATATCTCCTCAATATATGTTCCATTCTATATGCATCCGAAGAAGTGGGCTGTAGTCCACGAAAGCTTATGCTCTAATAAATTTGTTAGTCTCTAAGGTGCCACAAGTACTCCTGTTCTTCTTTTTAGTAATCAGCTAGCGGCCCATTCAGTATGATTCATGATTTTCAGTCAGCATTTGATTGGTGGGAGAGTTGTGAAGCAGCAGCACAGGAAGCGTAATGGCAGGTGTCGTCATCGAAGTCAGCCAATCCGGTTTCGTCAGCGTTTGAGTTATTAATTCTAAATTCTTAGGCCTGGGGAGAGATGGCAAACGGTCATTATGGTCCCAGTAACACACTGGGAATCAGACAAGAGCCCTCCCCCACTCCCTGAAGGAGTTTAGTCCCTTTCTAGCCCCGTACAGCTGTGTGTGGCAGACAGCATTTCACTTACAGTATTGTGCGTTGTACAGCAGTGCCCTTTACAAACTGCTATTGATGGCATTGGAAGGGGAAATGAGGGAGGAGAGGGCAAGGGGAGATTTGGGAGGGCTGGAACTGAGCTCATGGATTTGTTAAAGGGAAGGGTTATTTTAGAAATTAAAACTTTCTTTGGGGGATTTGAGCTACCACTGGGATTTATGTGCTGGATCCCACACTCCTCAGATCCCTGACAGTGTGTCAGTATTTACACACAGAGGGAGGGTTTACTCTGTCTGCCATGGGGATGCTGTTTCAATGAGACAGCATTGCACTTCCCAGCATTGCAGTCAATGGAGAGGGTGACAGGAGGGAAAGGGAAGAAGCCGTGTGTGCTTGAAGGGGGCAGCCCAGTGATGTTGAGAGTAGCCCTCTGCCCTACTCCTGATCTGTGGGGCATGAACCTGGTGGTGAAGTGGCTGCTGTGAGATCAGGAAAAGTGGTTGTGGAGAGGAAGCATGTCACAAAGCCAGTGCTGCTACGCGGTACATTCTTCCAGGTTTGGCTAATGGAAGCCCCAGAGCACCCACGGAATTGGCGCCTATGCTCCTGAGAGGCAACAACCACACTGTTCCCCAGTTCTTTTGGGCCCCTATTCTAGGGCCTCAACATCTCTGGTGATTCTCCATCCTTCTTACCTCTCTTCTCCCACAGCCCTCAGTTCAGGTCTTCTGCGAGAGGGCTCCCCACAGTGTTCCACACTTCAGGCCCCTTTGCCTGTGAGTCCTACCCCTGCTAAGCAACATCTCCTGGGAGCCTCGATCTAGAAATAACCCTCTGCTTCTTGGCTCAGCCTGCCCTGACTCAGCTAGTTTGTCCCCTTTACCTAGGGACCTCTGCACACACCTTCCCTTCAGCAGGGTTTCCCAAAGTGAGTCCAAGTCCCACATTCAAAATTGACGTAGGCACTTAGGAGCCTGAGTCCTGTTGAAAGTCCGGGGATATGAAGTACCGAAGTGAACCTCAGTTTTGAAAACGCAATTTACAGTCTTAAAACATGTAGGCGCTGGTGAGGACTTTACACAGGATATCTTTCTTTAAGGTGTGCCCTAGCTCATGGGCTTGTTGCAGGAATGACTGGATGAAATTCCCTGAACTGTATTATGCAGGAGGTCAGACCAGCTGAATGGAATGGTCCCGTCTGGCCTTAAAATGTATGAACCTATGAATTGTGCTAGTGGTGTTCTCTCTTATTAACATGAATTTAAGCCTGACACTCACCCATCCCCTCTCTAACTACCAGACAAGCAGGAAAATGACACCTCGTAAACTAAAAGGTAAAGCTTTGTTTCTGCTCGCTAGTTGTTACTCCTTGGCATGGACTAAAGGCAGCAGCTGAAGCAAACAGTTTCATGACATTCGCAGATGCTGCTCGGTGGGGGACCCTTCTCTGTCAGGGCTGGTGGGGAGCAGCAAGAGAGGGGGGCACTTTTTTCCTTTCACTGAGGTTGTACCATGATATATACTAAGGGTTCCTCCTTTAACTCAAATGGCTCCAGTCTCAATTCCCGTTATGAGAGCTGCCAAGATAATGCAAGAGATTCTCCAAGAGAGAGAACTTGAGATACTCACCACAGATCATTTCCACCATAAACGCTTTAGAAAGAAAAAAAACCAAGAAAGTTATTTGTTTCCATTGACTTCCTGTGTCATTGGGATGAGGCTGGTTAGCTCCTATCCCTGGCAGAAGCAGCTGAGGTGCTTGTGTCATGGCAAATTGTCCCAGAGCCCCTACTGACTTCTGTTGTAGCCCAGGGTGCTTGGCACCTTTTGAAATCGAGCCCCAGGCATCTGTACTTGAAACCCACAACTGTGAGACCCCCTAAATGAGTGACAACTTTTCCTCCTGTTGGCCTAAATGCATAAGGGAAACGGCATAGTAAGCTAATGTCAGTCAGTGAGGGCCTCTATTTCTCCAGCACACAAACTTCTTAGAACCATATGTACACACTGAGTCTGAGACTTAGACAAAAGCTGCTTTTAATCTATCTAACCACAATAATAGATGTAAAGAATGTTCTTAATAAGTGAGGAGAACCTTTCATCCTCCTTCCCGCTCACTCAGACAATCCAAACTCAGCTACAGGGAATGCTAAGACACTGTCCCTGAACAGTTCACCTTTGGGCAAAGAGGAAAGCGCAGACATGTCCGATCATATTTCTGAGAGAAAATCATCATTATAATAGATAGTATGTTACTCCTACCATTACTTTCATTGTTACCAGCAGCATTTGTATGGGCCTAGTTCTGCTTCCCTTTGGGCAAGGGATGGAGAGGAGGAGAATGGCGGCTATAGATTGATCTTGGCCAGCAGGTTATAAAGCAACACCTGAAACTCCAGATTTTGAAACATGGGTGTGACACGCTATACCTTGGGGGAGTGTCCTGTAACCCCCATATTCCTCATTTTTATATAACCGTGATCTTGCATATAAAGCATGTCTGGTAAGGTATCAGGGGAAAGGTTATGATCTGCTGAAAGACATTGTTCTATCTAAACATATGTAGCACCAATGCATGTGAAATTATGAGAATTGTGTTGTACGGTTTTCACTAAAATATGCTGTGGGTTTCGGAGGCACCGAGATACTAGCTACACAGAGACAATGACAAGGGAGGTAACCTACACCGGTATGGGTGCTATTGACCAGACATCACTGGTCATTGTCCAGCAAGGGAGCTACAATGCAATGACTCACCTGCATGATGCCACACCAAGGGAATTGCTCAATCTTGGCTGGGGACTCATGACACAGGGGCCCCATGCCTGGCCTTTCTCCTGCCCCCACCTATGCTGCAAGCAACAAAGACACTCACAGAAGACCGAAGACTACAGCAGAGAAGACTGACCCAGGTTTCAAGGGTGAAATCTGTACATGAAGGACTCCAATATCCAGTGGGGTGAGAAAATGTGCTTAATCTAGATGTTGCCCAGTCTTAATAGGGTTGAGAGCTTAGACTGCATGTTTATATTTTATTTTATTTTGGTAACTAACTCTGTTTTTTCACCTATCACTTAATATCACTTAAAATCTCTTTTGTAATCAAAAAATTTGCTTAACTGTTTATCTTTACCAGTGAGTTTGTACGAAGTGTGAGGCAAAACTGCTCAGGTTTGCAAAGGCTGGTGTATATCCACTTTCCATTGATGAAGTGGTGAAACAATTAATAAATTTGCACTGCTCATCTTGAGCAGTGCAATATGGTATATTCCTGAGATACAGTGCTGGGAGCTGGGGGAATTTGGCTGGTGCCTTCTCTGTGTGATTTATGAGTGGCTCTGGAAGCATTCATGCAATCTAGCTGAGTGTGGGGCTCCACATGTGGTTGTGCTGAGTGATAACAGCTCCTGGAGGGGGTTGCTGCTGGTCACTAGCAAGGCATTGTGAGAGACAGCCCAGGCTGGAGAGAGTTGAGGGAGCACAGCAGTCCCCCAGTCCCAGGCTGCACCCTGGGGATCCCATCACAATAGGAACCATATTATTGGTGTGATTTACCATCATGAGGGAAACTAGGAGTGCCACTTGCTACCCGTTAAGGAAATGGGCTTCCATCACTTAACCTGGCCTCTGTTAAAATTATCAGGGTAATGTAGCAGACGCGTAAAGTAAAGTGAATTCGCAGTACTCACAGGCACAGCACCACTGACGCTGCGAACCTCTGCTCTAACTCCAGTGAAGCTACATCAGTTTACTCTGGTGCATCTCCAATACAGAGATGTGGATTTACACCTCACTCACTTTATTGGAGCTAAGACTCATTTCCATCAGTTGGGCATTTGGCCCCACTAATGTTCATCGAGCTATAGATGAGTGACACCAGTCGTTGATCTGTCCCCACTTATTTTATTGGGGCAACACCAATTTACATCATCTGGGAATCTGCTCCCTTGTATAGATGAGGTCATGTATGTGATCGCCTATGGAGATACTATTATCCCCAGTCTCAGGTATGCAGATTCACAGGATTTCCAGTGAATCACAGCTCGCAATATGTATGACTCCATCTGGGACCTGGTCATAATGAAGAGAGCCCACAGAAATGCAATAAATTGCCTACTTGTATAATGGGAGAATTGAAATTGCGATGAACACTCAGATTAACTCTTAGATACCCCTGTGGGACTTGGAAGGCCATAGCTTTGTGTTTTGCCTCACTCTTTCCACGTGTGTTTAGGCTATTCCAGCTGAACACTGGGCTCAGGGTTCAGGCTTGCTAAGAGGTACTGAGATGATATAAAACAGCTGGAGAGCAAAATAATTTTGAGTACTCACCTTAAAAAGATGTCGAGCTGGGCGTACGACCTCCTGGAAGGAAATAGTTAGAGTAGGATCAAGAAAGGCCCTTCTCCAAAATCACTTTAATGTAGTTGATTCCTCACAATGGCAACAGCTTTACCAGCCAGTTCTACACTAGAAGCGCTTTGCCAGTACAGTTCTACCAGTATACTAGTGTGCTTTTGCTGGTATAGCATATTCTCTCTGAAATGAGGCCATGTCTACACTACAGAGCATATGCCCCCATAGCCCCTAGAGTACAGGCCGCATATGCTGATTTAAGGACTTGTTCGGACGTAATAACACCACCTCCCCGCTAGACGTTCAGTAAGCTGAGAGACTCACTCTTGTGTCAGTATAGTTGCCTCTATGCTGGGGATTTTTCAGCATAGTGTTTTTCACACTGCTAGCTGATATAGTGATGTTGGCAGAACACTGAAGTGTACACCAGGCCCAGCAATACCAGGAAAAGCACAGTTTTGCTGGTTATAACTGCATTTACAGTAGTCATGCCTGACCAACGTGATTGCCTTCTATAATGAGATAACTGGCTCTGTGGATGAGGGGAGAGCAGTGGACGTGATATATCTTGACTTTAGCCAAGCTTTTGATATGGTCTCCCACAGTATTCTTGCCAGCAAGTTAAAGAAGTATGGGCTTGATGAATGGACTATAAGGTGGATAGAAAGCTGGCTAGGATGTCGGGCTCAAGGGACTACCCTCGATGTCTAATTGGCAGACGGTATCAAGCGGAGTGCCCCAAGGGTCGGTCCTGGGGCCGGTTTTGTTCAACGTCTTTATTAATGATCTGGATGATGGAATGGATTACACCCTCCGCAAGTTCGCAGATGACAGTAAGCTGCGGGGAGAGGTAGATACGCTGGAGGGTAGTGATAGGGTCCAGACTGACCTAGACAAATTGGAGGATTGTGCCAAAAGAAATCTGAGGTTCAAAAAGGACAAGTGCAGAGTCCTGCATTTAGGACGGAAGAATCCCATGGACTGCTACAGACTGGGGTCTGACTGGCTAAGCAGCAGGTCTGGAGAAAAGGACCTGGGTATTACAGTGGATGAGAAGCTGGATATGAGTCAGCAATGTGTCCTTGTTGCCAAAAAGACTAACGGCATATTGGTCGGCATTAGTAGGAGCATTGCCAGCGGATCGAGGGAAGCGATTATTCCCATCTACTCGGCACTGGTGAGGCCACATCTGGAGTACTGCATCCATTTTTGGGCCCCCCACTACAGAAAAGATGTAGACAAATTGGAGAGAGTCCAGCGGAGGGAAACAAAAATGATTAGGGAGCTGGGGCACATGACTTACGAGGAGAGGCTGAGGGAACTGGGCTTGTTTAGTCTGCAGAAGAGAAGAGCAAGGGGCCTTCCAGAGAGGATAGAGCTCGGCTGTTCTCAATGATGGCAGATGACAGAACAAGGAGCAATGGTCTCAAATTGCAGTGGGGGAGGTCTAGGTTGGATATTAGGAAACACTATTTCACTAGGAGGGTGGTGAAGCACTGGAATGGGTTCCCTAGGGAGGTGGTGGAATCTCCTTCCTTAGAGGTTTTTAAGGCTCGGCTTGACAAAGCCCTGGCTGGGATGATTTAGTTGGGGATTGGTCCTTCTTTGAGCAGTGGGTTGGACTAGATGACCACCTGAGGTCTCTTCCAACCCTGATCTTCTATGATTCTATGACTTTTGCCAGCGCAGCTATGTCAGTAAGGAATCAAACCTCTTCACACCCCATACAGATCAAGCTATGCCAGCAGAAGTCTATATGTAGGCATGGCCCCAGACAGCTCTGCAATGGGAAACAGTCCCCCTATCTTTGCTTCTCAGGGGTGAGATTAACCTCCAGAATCTGGACTATGGGAGCTTCCTTTCGTGACTCTGATCCCTCAAGATAAGAATTAGAGATGATCAACATTTTTCGTAATGAATTTTTCCAAGCAAATTGTCAGCTTTTTTTTTTTTTTTACAAAATCAGAAATGAAAAAGTTTTGAATTTTTTTCACCCCCCGCCCCCTTTCTTTCTTCTTTTATGGAGCTGTTTGAAAAATTATAAGTGTGTTTATGGCAAATTTCAAAGGAAAATAGCATTTGAACTCTATTTGCAAACAGGACTCTGGGGAATCAACAAAATTCAAAACATTTTTGGTTTTATTTTTCATAATTTTCATTGGAAAAAAATCTTTCTTGAGTGGCAACAGCTAATTCAGACCCTATCATTTTATATTATAGTTGGGATTATGTTTTCCAATCTGCATTATTTTGCATTTATCAACATTGAATTTCATCTGCCATTTTGTTGCCCAGTCACCTAGTTTTTTGTGAGACCCCTTTGTCACTCTTGACAGTCTGCTTTGGACTTAAATATCTTGAGTAGTTTTGTGTCTCATCTGCAAATTTTGCCACCTCACTGTTTATCCCTTTTTCCAGATTTTTTATGAATAAAATAATATATGGAGATATACCTATCTCATAGAGCTGGAAGGGACCCTGAAAGGTCATTGAGTCCAGCCCCCTGCCTTCACTAGCAGGAACAAGTACTGATTTTACCCCAGCTTCCTAAGTGGCCCCCTCAAGAATTGAATGTACAACCCTGGGTTTAGCAGGCCAATGCTCAAACCACTGAGCTAACCCTTCCCCCTGGTCCCAGTATGGACTCCTGCGGGACACCACTATTTACCTCTCTCCCTTCTGAAAATTGACCATTTATTCCTACCCTTTGTTTCCTAACTTTTAACCAGTTACTGATCCATGAGAAGACCTTCCCTCTTATCCCATGACAGCTTACTTTGCTTAAGAGCCTTTGATGAGGGACCTTGTCAAAGGCTTTCTGAAAATCTAAGTACACTATATCCACTGGATCCCCTGTCCACATGCTTTGACCCCTTCAAAGATTTCTCTTTACAAAAACTCCATATTTCCCTTTGACTAGAGCTGTTTGAAAAAATGGTGTGGTTTAGGACATTTAGCACACAAAATAATTGTGTACGTCAACATTTTTGAAAGTGTTTTTTTTTTAAAGAAAAGCTGAAAATTTCCTGCCTTTACTTTCTCACTGAAAAAGTGGTTAAAACTGGGGGGAAAGGGTGTGTGAAGAGAAATGGAGGATTAAGAACCAAAACTTTACCCATGTTTAGGGCCAGTGCTACCATTAAGGCAAACTAGGCAGTTGTCTAGGGCGCCAAGATTTGGGGGCGCCAAAAAGCTGGGGGTGAGCTGGGGTGGGGAGCTGCTGCATGGCTCCCCGGTGGGGGAGCTGCCGCGGGGGCGGCCCCTCAGGGCGGAGGGGGGGGCGGGGAGCTGCCGCAGGGCTGGGGGGGCGCAAGGTGGATGTTTCACCTAGGGCTTTCACTTCCCTCCCATTGTCCATAGCTTAACCACACCATGTCTACACCAGAAGCACACTGTCAGTATAGCTATCCCAGCGTACTAGTGCGCTTTTGTGGGTGCAGGTTATACTAGCGTATTCTGAACTATATAATCTATATGGGCACAAGCAGAGTTTTGCTGCTATAACTGTGTCCGGGGGCTTTTACCAGCACAGCTGTGTCAGTCAGAGATCAAACCTCTTCACACTGCAGACCGACACCGCTATGCCAGCAGAAGTCTGTAGTGTAGACAAGGCCTCAGATAGTCAACATTCCCACTGCCCTTCTTTCTCAGCGCTGGGATTAACCTCCAGAGTTTGGCAGTTTCCTTACTCCTCCAGATAAGAATTAGAACTGGTTGAAATGTTTCCAAATGAATTTATATAAATATATTGTCCATTGTTTTTCAAATTTTTTTCTTCTTTGGAGAAATTCAGAAGTGAAAAACGTTTGCACGTTTTTTATTTATGATTCCCACCCCCCTTTTCGTTTCAGCAATTATGTCCCTTTTTCTGGAGGGGCTCGAAAAATGATGTGTGTTTTAGAAATTAAAAAATAATTGCGAGTTTCAACATTTTTTACAATTTTTTTTGGAACTTTGTTTTTTTAATGAAAAACTTTAAATTTCCCCCCTTTACTTTTCCACTGACAAGGGCGGGAGATCTAAAACCAAAGCTTTCCCCATGTTTTGGTTTTCATTCTTTGTGTTAAAAATCAGAAGAAATTGGAAGACACAAATTTTTCCATGAAACTTTTCATATTAACCAAAAAATCTATTTGGTTCACTAGAGCTGGTTGAAATTTTTTCATTCAAATAATTTTTTGACTTAAAAGTTGTTTTTCAGACAAGGTTTTGTAGAAAAAAAACCATTTAGATGAAAAATATGAATATAAAAAAATTGGGTGAAAAATGTTGGTGATTTTGGTTTTCCAAAACTAAATATTTGTACTGAAACTTTCACAATGTGTTTTGAAAACCAAAACTGTATGGTTCTCTTTTTCAATTAAGAAACCAACAACATTCCCTGGGCTCTTTTTAAAACTAGAAGAAAAAGGTGAATTTAGAAGCTCTTTTCTTGAACCTTATTTCTCCTGAGGAGAGATGAGGGTCTTTCCTGGACTCTCACGTAGGCTAGGAGGAGATTTTGAAAAACACAGTGAGCAATTATGCACCCAGCACTCCTCAGGGGCAGTGTCGTTCAGTGGCTAGGTCACAGGAGAGCTGTCCAGGTGGTACTGTCATACAAATAATAAGAACTGACTGCCCAGGTTACTCCAGCCAAACACCGGGCTCAAGATTTGGGCTTCTTAGAGACAGCACGATAATATAAGTGTTCCTGACAACGAAGGAATTTCTGAATAGTCATTGGCAGGCACTAAGGATATCCCCACCACCTGACAGGAAATCAAACCAGAATGAATTGATCCTGCTCTTTCTGCATTATCATCCAAACAAAGCTAATTTCCGCCCAGTGCAGGCAGGAAACTTTGGTTTTTACAAACATTCCACCTCCCCATTATTCTTCCCATCAGAATTAATCACTAGAATCTATGAGAACTGGATCTCTTTTATTTAGTCTGACATCTCATGGTGAGAAATAATATTCCTAGATTTTAAGGCCAGAAGGGGTCATTAGACTCATCTAGACTGACCTCCTGCATAACAGAACACAGACTCTACCCAGTGACTCCTGCATCTAGCCCATAACTTCTGTTTTATTTAGTGCATTATTTTTAAAAAGATCCCATCTAGATTTAAAGATTTTCAGGGATTAAGGCCATGTCTACACTCCCACTTATGTCAGAAAAACGTATGTCTCTCGGAAGTGTAAAATAAATACCCCCCGAGTGACAGACATTTCGCCAGCATAAGCAGCAGTGTGCACAGCGGTATGTTGGTGGGAGAGCTTCTCCGGCTGACATCTCTACCGCCGCTCGTTGGGGGTGCTATAATTACATCAACAAGACAGATCTCTTCCGTCGCCATAGAGCGGCTACATGACCTGTTACAGTGGCACAGCTGCATTGGTACAGCTGTGCCCCTGTAACGTCTCTAATGTAGACATAGCCAGAGACTCCACCACCTCCTAGGTTAATCGTTCCAATGGTAATTTAATACTGTTAAAAACTAGCACCTTCTTTCTTGATTCAATTTGTCTAGTTTCAGGTTTAGATTATTGGATCTTGTCTTCCTTTGTTTGATTAAAGAGCCATCTCCCATCAGAAATCTTTTTCCCCTGCAGTTACGTGTATACCAGGATCAAGTCACCTCTTAACTGTCTCTGTGGTAAATTAGATTGCACTGCTTGTGTTTGCACTCCCCGGGCTCTCTCAGTTAGCCTAACCTCTGACCCACCTCTGGAGGCCAATGGGCTTCCTATGTTTAATCTGGCTAATGTAAAAGCTCCAAAGGAGAGTAAATTCTGACTACTCACAGACACGCCCCCTTTAAGTCCTCCATCAACCTACAGGAAAAAAGCAAGTTACTAAAACATTAATTACTAGTTGCTGCTCTTTCTCTGGGAGCAGTGAAGTGAAAATGGTGTCCTGAAAGGAACTGGGCTCAAACGTCTGCTGGTTGGGAAATGGGAGCCAGTATGGTCTGGTAAAAAGGGAGCTGGGCTGGGAGACAAGAGCTCGGGGATCTGCTCTGGTCTCTGCTGCTGACTTTTCCGGTGACTTTAGATGAGTTGCTTTCCCTCTCTGTGCCTTTCTTTCTTCTCTTTGTCTTCCTTTATTTATTCTTATTGGTCACTGTTAAATGGGACTCCAACTGGCAGGGCTGTGCGCATGGGGGAGCAATCAGGGTCAAAGCCCTCCCCCACAATAATCATTGGGGTCACAAAACTTTTCTGGCGCAGGGCCACGGAGCCAGGGAATATCAAGTTGCTGCCAGGGCTGGGACCGGGTGCAGGGAGGGGGGAGCAGCAGGATCCTCCCAGGGCCAGAGAAGATTTCTGCCCCCAATCATTATTGGGGGGCGAGGGGGACTGTGACCCTGATTGCCCCCCCCCATGCACACACCCCTGCCAGTTGGAGTCATAGATACCAGCGTCGTGTCAGTATGGCGATCCCAGAGTACTACTGCACTTTTCTCAGTGTATCTTATTCTAGCTGACGTCGAGTGAAATAACCTCTATGGCAAATGCACCGTTTTGCTGCTATGAATGTGCCTCCACAAGGGCAATTTGCCAGCAAAGCCACGCCGGTCTGAGATCGAATATCTTCAGTCCCCAGACCGACACCACTTTGCCAGCAGAAGTCTGTACTGTAGAGATGTCTCCAGACAGTTCTGTGATGGGCAACGTTCACACTGCCCTTCTTTCTCAGAGCTGGGATTAATCTCCAGAGTTTGGCAATTTCCTACTGCTCAGGAGAAGAATTCGAGCTGGTTAGAATTATTACATTTTTTTTCTCGACTGACCTCCTAAATGACACAGAGCACAGAATCTCCTTTTCTGAAGATATCCCATCAAGATTTAAAGACTTTCAGTCATTAAGGCCATATCTACACTACCATTTACATTGGCAAAATTGATGTGGCTCAGTGGTGTGAAAAAAATACCTCCTGAGTGACATACGTTTCGCCAGCACAAACAGTAGTGTGCACAGCGCTATGTTGGTGGGAGAGCTTCTCCCGCTGCTCGTTGGGGGTGGTTTAATTACATGGATGGGAGAGCTCTCTCCTGTCAGCATAGAGCAGCTACATGAGATGTTACAGTAGCAGAGCTGCATTGGAACAGCCGTGCCGCTGTAAGGTCTCTGGCATATACGAAGCCAGAGACTCCACCACATCCTGGGTTAATCATTCCAACGGTTAATTAATACTGCTAAAAGTTTTCACCTTCCCTCTTTATTCAATTTGTCTAGCTTTAGCTTTAGACAATTGGATCTCGTCTTCCTTTGTTTGATTAAAGTGCCATCTGCCATCAGAAATCTCTTCCCCCTGCGGTTACGTGTACACCAGAATCAAGTCACCTCTTAACTATTTCTGTGGTAAATTAAAGAGATTGTGCTTCTTGTCTTTGGACTTCCCAGGATCTCTCAGCTAGCCTAACCTCTGAGCCCACCTCCGGAGGCCAATGGGCTTCCTATGTTTAATCTGATTTAAAGGTCCCAAGATAATGTGAAAGCTAAAAAGGAGAGTAAATTCTGAATACTCACAGACACACGCACTCCAAGTCCTCCATCAGCCTACAGGAAAAAAGCAAGTTTCTAAAACATTAATTATTTGTTGCTGCTCTTTCTCTGGGAGCAGTGAAATGAAAATGATGTCCTGTAAGGAACTGGACTCAAATGCCTGCTGGTTGGATAATGGGAGCCAGTGTGTTCTGGTAAAAAGGGAGCTGGGCTGGGAGACAAGAACTTGGGGATTTCTTCTGTTATTCCCTCTCAGATGACATGCGGCAAAATTAATCTGATAGCGATGGAGTCAGCCTAGATATCCTTGATAGGATACAGTTTACAGTGAGTTCCTGTGACTGTTGCCAAGAGCAGTGCATTCTGTGTCATTTTGGAAGGATCTCCTGTGAGATATTTAGTGAGTACCCAAAGGAACTGTGGGACACTTCATGCATGTCCAGTGGACTTGTAGAAGAAGAGATCATCCTCCCATGAAGCCATGGGAAATTCTCAGGAGGCCTCCAGTTTGGATGGGCATGTATCCCAAAACTCTTGGGATAGCTCCCAGGTGCAATGCATTCTGGGTGAGGTCATCGACCCCCTTTCAAGATATTTCATGGGTGCCAAAAGGAATTGTGCAGAGGAAAGCCTCCCATCAACCCTGGCAATCTCATATAAGTCTCCCAAAGGTGTGTTCACCTGGAGACCCTCTGAGGTTGCTCCCAGCAGAAGTGCCTTCTGAGTGATATCAAAAAGCCTGGTCTGGCATGCCTCATTATTACCCCGGGTACTGTGGGAGAGGGAGGTCAACCTGCTATAAGCCTCTGGAGATTTTCATAAGCCCTGTGGAGTGGGAGGACTTTCCATGCTGCCTTCACAACATGGGCAAATGCAGCCAATGCTCCTCGAAGGCAAACGTTACCAGACATCAAACTAGCTGAAACGGGCTCCATTCACTGATGTGTGTGAAGCTACATAGCATGGAGAGGTAATCTCTGGTACTTACGCTGTTGTCATTAAAGCTGCCATGGCCCACATTGCCGGTCTTTACGCTACCGGAGCCCTGCAAGTTGGGTAATGTTTATTGTGTAACGATGATTTATACATCTGGGCATGTGGCGTATTGATTCCAGTGCTTCTCTGGACAATTTACCCCAGTGGGAATCTGGCCTCATTGATTCCTATGAAACTACAGCAAATTTACATGAACTGGGGATGTGCACCAACTTCATTCTCATCCACTGGTGGAAACCAAGAGATAATCCTTGGTAAAGCTCCAACATTCCAAGGCTGTAAATTTGTTATAGAAGCCTGGACTGATGAGAAAAAAAAGGGTTTGGGATGGCATTTGCGTAGAGAGATTCACCGGCAAAGGGTTGGGCTGTTATTGACCAGCGATACAGAATACTTTTGAGGCAAAGCACGATAGTCCAATAGGAAAGGTGACTGCTGATAGCCACCGCTGACCAGAACTGGTTTTTCTGCTCCAATAGAAGGGAAAGTTAGCAAAACATACTGTACAGCTCCACACCAGGGTATCAGGGGTCGTATCACTGAGTAATTAAAGAATTGACACACCTGATCAGAACAATGGGCCAGTCTATCTTAATATCCCTGCCTCAACTGGGGCAGAGAAATGAGTCCTCCCATAAGCCTCCTTTAACCTACTTTGTGTTCACATGGGATGGGGACCTTCTGAAGTTGCTCCAAGCAGCCATGTCTTCTGGGTGATATTGGAAATCCGCTTGTGGCATATTTTTAGCAATGCAGGGGAATTGGGGCAAAGGTGGTCAACCTGCCATAGTCCTGTGGAGATTTTCGTAAGCCCTCTGCAGCAGGTGGCATTTCTAAACTGCCTTTGTAACATGGAAAAACTGAGGGAAATGCTCCTTGCTTGGTAACCTTTACCAGACAGGAAACCAGCTGGAGCAGGGTTTATTGACCTGGTATGTATAAAGCTACATGACCTGAGGAGGGAATCACATAATATTTATGCTGTTGTCATTAAAGCTGCTATCACCCACTTTGTCGTTATTGAAGCTACCAGAGCCCTGTAAGATGAGGGGTATTTATTATGTGTATTATGGTAATTTCTAGAGGCCCCCTCCTGACTATCCATTGACCAAATGGAGCTACATACAATTTACATCATCTGGGGGAGCTGGCCTCATCGACTCCAGTAGTTCTACGGACCATTTACAACAGCTTGGCCCTGCTCCTAACATCATTCTACCCAATCCTGGAAACCTGTTCAGCCCCACACCAGGCTACCAGAAGTCAGGTCATGCAGTAACTTAAGATCTGCTGCTCTAGATGAGACCGATGGGCCAGTGTAGCCTGATATCCTGCCGGGGCTGAAACAGAGGAACTGGCCCCTCTAGTCTTGTATCCTGCCTCCTACAAGGGCCAGTTTTGCAGAGCTGCCCTCATTGTGTGTCTGTGCAGTACCTGGCATAAGGGGCCCTGATTCCAGTTGTGTCCAGGTCTGTCCCTCGCTGTGTCTGTTGAACACCCAGCACAGTAAGTCCTCACCAGAGTGTGGGCACGGACTGTCTCTCCTGTGTCAGGGTAGCGCCCAGCAAAACGGGGTCCTGATTTCAGATGGACCCTCTAAGTGCTACTGTAATACAAATAACAAGTACATCATCTCACCAATGCAGCTGCTCTGGTGCTCGCCAGGGAGAGGAGCCCTATGAGGAAAGCGGCCACGTACGACACCTTCATCTTTGCTTCTTTACTCTCTCTGGAGCGGAGTTGTTTCTGGTCTGGCACACTCAGTGGGAGATGGCAAGGCTGAGCACTGTATTTATAATGTATGCTGGGCTGGGCACTGCACACCTCACCGTTCCAAGCCCAATAACGTGATTGCAGTGAGAGCCAATTTCTTCCTTCTCCCCTAGTCCCTCCCATTCCTCCTTCCCCCATCACGCCCTCATTCCCTCTTAATCTTTCCTCCACCACATCCTGCTTTAGCCCAGACTTTCATTCTTTCCTCCACCACATCCTGTTGTAGCTCAGATTTTCATAGTCACTTTTTCATTCTGCAGTAGTCCCAGGTTTTTGAGACTCAAGAGAGGCTGAACGAGGTCAGGCTGCAGGAAACAGGTCACAACCCCAGTGGTCGTTGGCCTCGAGCACACATTTGAAAATGGGAAGTAGGTTCCTAAGTCACGAAGACACTTTGTGTTGATATAATTGAAGTGGTACAACTCCCCTAATGGTATTGCTTATTACCATATGGAATTATTATGTAAGCTATGTCTACACTACTGCCTATTTCACCAAAACGTATGTCGCTCAAGGGTGTGAATATTCCACCCCCCGAGTGACGTAAGTTACACTGACATAAGCGCTAGTGTGCACGGCGCTATGTCAGCGGGAGAGTTTTTCCTCCTGACACAGCTTATGCTGCTCGCGGGAGTGGGTTTTTTATGCTGGCAGGAGAGTGTCTTCACCACACATAAGTGTAGACATGGTCTAATTGTTCCTTCTCACTCCTGAAATCAAGTGGTTTTATGAGACTGTGACATTGTCCTCTATATGTTTATGGAAGTATGCTTATGAGTGTAAATATGACATAACTGGAATGTATTTTGGGCTAGATATGCCATGTAACATCTTTGCAAAGGTTATGATCTACTGAATATATTCATCCTCTTTGTAGGCATGTATCATTTTTATATCTGAAGTTAGGAGTGTTGGCTCTATGCTTGTATTTGAAGTGTTTGCTGTAAGGAGGTTTGGCCAACATATTGTGAAGGGATCATTCAAATTTTGGGATTACTTAACTAACAATGAACTTGGAGAGACGTCAATCCACATCTGAGCTTTCCTGGCAACGTTCAACCTAATATGTAAACAATGGCCTCTCCGCCCAAAAGAGACGCCTGAAAGAAACTGGAAAAAAAGGACTGTAACTATGGGGTCTGGTTGATTGCTGGAGCCAGGCCATAAACTACAACGTTAGCCTCAAAAGGATTGTACCTGAGATAACATCTAGGGTGAGAAGTTAGTATGTGTAATTAGATCCTTAGTGTATTAAGTTAGCCTTACTTATTTTTTTTTTATATTTTGCTTGGTAACTTACTTTATTCTCTCTGTTATTACTTGAAACCACTTAAATCCTACTTTTTATACTTAATGAAATCACCTTTGTTTATTAATTAACCCAGAGTAAGTGATTAATACCTGGGGGAGCAAACAGCTGTGCATATGTCTCTATCAGTGTTACAGAGGGCAGACAATTTACGAGTTTATCCTGTATAAACTTTATACAGAGTAAAACAGATTTATTTGGGGTTTGGATCCCATTGGTAGCTGGATGTCTGGGTGCTGGAGACAGGAGCACTTCTTAATCTGTTTACAGTTAAGTCTGCAGCTTTGGGGGCGTGGTTCAGACCCTGGGTCTGTGTTGCAGCAGGGTAGCGTGTCTGGCTCAAGAAGGCAGGGTTCTGGAGGCACAAACTGGCAGAGAAAACAGGCTCAGAGGTAGTCTCAGCACATCAGGAGACAGTCCCAAGGGGGTCTCTGTGACCGAACCCATCACAGTGGTGTAGTCAGCAGGATCTGTGCACAGCTGATTGCTTTGAGATACTGGTAGTGATTTTAAGTGAGTTTTGAGTGTGGTGGCTGGAGAACAAAGAAAGTGGTTACTGGTTTATTATTTTCTGTTTGTTTATTTCTGGTAAGTGAAATAAGAACAAAAAAGCAGGAAAATGACTACCAGTGAGGCAGCGCCAAAACTAGAGCTGGCCAGAGTGGAAGCGGAAGAGAAGGCAAAGGCCCGTGAGTTTCAAATAAGCCTAAAAAGAAGCAGAGGCAGCCAGGGAGGAAGCTGCTCACAAAAGAGCCATGGACTTAAAAGACAAAGAAATTGAGGCACAGAAGCTGCCCAGGAGGAGAAGGACAGGGAGAGGCAACATGCTCAGGAGGAGAAGGAAAGAGAGAGGCACCTAGCCCTGGAGTTAAAAGACAGAGAAATAGAGGCACAAATTGAGACCCAGAAGCATGAACTGTCTGTAATGAAGTGGAAGAGACAGAACCCTTCAGCAGCTGGCCCTGCTTCCGCCAAAATCCACAAATGGGAACAATTCTGGCCGCAGTAAGATGAATCCAGTGATATTGCTGAATATTTCATCACCTTTGAGAGACTGTGCACTCTCCATGCGATTCCTGAAGATCAAAAATGACTACTTGAGTTGCAAAATTGACTGGGAGAGCTCTGGACATATTCAATAAAATGCCTATTGCTGATGCTTCAAACTATAGTAAATTTAAGGAACTGGTTTTGAAACAGTTTCAGATTACACCTCAACCTACAGGGTAAAATTCAGGAGTCTTAAGAGGGGATCTGGATTAAGTAATGTGGCCTATTGAAATGAAATGAGAGATTTGTTAGACAAGTGGGTGAGGGGAAAAGGCATTACAAGCTTTGAAGGAATGTGTGATTTGGTTACTCAGGAACGGTTCCTGAATGTGTGCGGTGGTGATGTAAAACAGTATTTGTGGGAGAAAGAGGTGGCCGCAGTGGGGGAATTAGCTGAGTTTGCAGACTCTTACGAGCAGTCACAAGCTGCAATTAAATAGAAACCTCTGGCAGAGGGAAATCACTTGTCCCAAGTCTCCTGTACAAGCAGAGAAGCCCAAGAGGTGCTCTCATTGTAAGTCCACTGAGCTCCTGAGAACTAAATGTCCGAGGCGAAGTGGGAACAGGCAGCAGATAACACATGAAACTGCTGCTTCTCAGAGCAAAGGGGTATCCCGGGCTACTGCCTCTTTCCACACAGGATTTGTAAAGGGTGCTTCTACACAGCCAAGCAGTGAGCATATGCATGCTGCTAAGTGTCATGGCAAAGTGCTCCAAGGATGGAGAGACACTGGTGCAGAAATTTCTGTGCTCAGGAGGGACCTGATCCAGGAGAAGGATTTGTTACCAGGAAAAATGGCAGAATTAGATCAGCTGGGAGGATACAAAGTCCTTGCACCTTTAGCTCAGGAACACATGGACACTGGTGATTTGCAGGCTGGACTGACTGTTGCAGCAGTGGTACACATTTTTGCACCGCTTCTACTGGGGAATGATTTTTTTGATGTGGCAGAATCTGTCCTGGGGTTTGTTAGCAGCAAGAAGGAATCTTGTGCTGAAAATCCCGGAGGGGAGGGTAAAGTCACAAGTGCTGCTGGGGGAACAGGAGAGTGTTTCTTTAATTCCTCGGTAGCAGCAGCGATGGTCGTAACCGGTTCCTACAGCCCTGGGTCTCAGGCAGGTCCCTGCAGGAAGGGCTAGATAGAGCCAGCTCCTGTCCTGTGATCATCTCCTTGGAGGAGGGGGAATGTTCCTCCTTGTAACAGGGAGGCCGTCCCAGCTGCTGACTGCCAGGAAGTTGCAGGTCAGCATGGGACAGGTCATGCCATGGGGTGCACAGAGACATGTATCCCAGAGATGGAAGTTGGTGACCACTGTGGTGGGAAGAGACCCCAAGGACACTGTAGCTGGAAGCAAGCCCAACCTGAGTGAAAGGGGGGGATTGTGCTGGCCAGTGAAGGGTCTGTCATACTGGTAGCTGTGAAACCACAGCTGGATCAGGGTCACCTGCCCTTTTGGGGGACACAGGGGTGTCTGCATCAGAGGGGAGCCCAGAGAGGAAAGTCCAGACGGAAGGTGGGGGGGACAAGAGGGTCTGCTCACCTTTTGTATGGAGGCTTTTCCTCAGGAGGACAGTGAAGGATCTGCATTTAAATGCCAGACCCCTCACCAGTGGGTCAGGTTTTAAGGTAAGACTGGGGGTCACATCTCCTGGAGGGGAGAGTTCTCCCAGCTGCCCTTTCGGGAACAGAGAGTGGGGTAACCGAGGGGATCTTATTCATCCAAAGCACTCCATTAAAACTGTTGTTCCTGTTACGCTTGTAAAAGATAACACTGTCTCTTCAGGGCTGGGGGAAGAAAAACTTTGCATTTGGGAAGATTCACAAGGAAGTGGTGTCCAACCCAATGAAATTCCAGAGGGAGGGGCCGATGGCAAGCATGGTTGCGGTGCACCCTTTCCTCACCAAAACCTCAAACACATGCCTGAATTGAGAGCCTTCTCCAGAAAGGCAGGAGAATCTGTGTCTAAGCCCCTATCATGGTACACAAAGGGATTAAAATATACAGTGGCCAGTGGGCAAGCCGGACTGTGTAAACGGCATCTGACCATCATAAAATGGCTGTCAAGACAAAGGAGTTAATACTGTAGAAAGGTCGTGGGGCCATGTGCCATGTTACCCATCCCCTGGCTCAGGCCCAGCTCCCATCCAGCTCTCCCTGGGGCTCCCACATCCCCCACCCCCGGGCAACAAGCAACGGGTCACCACAACTCCCCACTGCCATTCCCTGCCATGCTGCAGGCAGCCAGCAGGGGCAGGGACAGCCCTGCTCAGAGCACGTCTAGCTCGGGGGCTGCAGAAGAGGCAGCAGAAGCAGTGGGCAGGCAGTGCCAAGTGCCTCGGTGTGGATCTGGTACAATGACCCAGGAGACTGGACTGTACCGGAACCCCTTACCCCTGGGCATCTGCTGAGGGTGCAGAAGGGGCGAGCAGGGTCCCATTCACTGAGGACGTGTCCGTGGGAGGCCGTGAACTCCTCGGTGTGAAGATGGCAGAACGTGCGTCATCCACAGGCTGTTCAGGGAGTCAAGAACCCTGGGCAGCTGGCCCCCACACCCACTGGGGATGGCAGGGTCGGGGAGGCAGCTGAGCTCCTGGAGAGGAGCTGCAGGGAACTGAGAGCTTTGGCTCTAAGCCTCCCACACTGCCTCTCTTTAGTCTGGGGAAGCACTCCTGGTGAGGACACGCATCACCAACAGAAGAAGTGTAGTGTGGACATCAGCCACCACAGTAATTACTAACATAGGTCTACTAGGGCTGTAGTGTAGACATGCCCTAAGAATGGAGCAAATCCCACGCCAGTCTGGAAGTCAAATTAATTTACAGAGAAACATTTAAAAAAGAAACAATCCCAAAGCTTTTTGTGTAGTTGCATTTATTTTTATTTTTGCAAAGCTCTTGGCATTCCCCAGGCAACAGAGGGACAGAGCTCTTTGCCCTCTGTTCCATCGAAAGACACCACAATCAATGAACAGCACAGTAATCAGTTAGAGTCGCAATCAGTCCGACTGATGATTCTCATGTGGCATTTGATTGGTCAGGAGAGGTGTGAGGCAGCATCACGGGAAGCGTAACGGCAGGCAGCGTCACCGTGTTCCCAGAGCCTGGACTGTACAGGAGCCCCTTGCCCCTGAGCATCTGCTGAGGGTGCAGAAGGGGTGAGCAGGGTCCGATTTGCTCAGGACGTGTCCGTGGGAGGTCGTGAAATCCTCGGAGTGAAGGGGGCAGAGCGTGCGTCACCCACAGGCTCCGTGTGGATCAGGGTTCCCTTCACGGCAGGGTGACCTGCTGAGTCACCTGCAGAGTTCCCTGGAACTGAGCGAGAGTGAGGGAAAGCACCGAGCTGTGTAATGTGCCAAGGGATTTCGCTCCCACCCCTCTGAGAGGTCAGAGGATCTGCACCCGGACACTCTGCACAGTCTGTGCCCAGGCAGGTATCAAACCGCTCCCTTCTGGGGAATTCGGGACATTGCTCCCATACGTGACGTTTCCTGGGTGCTGAAGCTCCCGGGGTAGGAAATGCCCCTCAGAATCATAGAATATCAGGGTTGGAAGAGACTGCAGGAGGTCATCTAGTCCAATCACATGCTCAAAGCAGGACCAACCCCAACTAAATCATCCCAGCCAGGGCTTTGTCAAGCCGGGCCTTAAAAACCTCTAAGGCTGGAGATTCCACCCCATCCCTAGGGAACCCATTCCAGTGCTTCACCACCCTCCTAGTGAAATATCCAGCCTAGACCTCCCCCACTCCAACTTGAGACCATTGCTTCTTGTTCTGTCATCTGCCTCCTCTGATAACAGCCGAGCTCCATCCTCTTTGGAACCCCCCTTCAGGTAGTTGAATGCTGCTATCAAATCTCCCCTCACTCTTCTCTTCTGCAGACTAAATAAACCCAGTTCCCTCAGCCTCTCCTCATAAGTCATGTGCCCCAGCCCCATAATCATTTTCATTGCCCTCCGCTGGACTCTCTCCAATTTGTCCATATCCCTTCTGTAGTGGGGGGACCAAAACTGGACACAGTACTCCAGGTGTGGCCTCACCAGTGTCGAATAGTGGGGAATAATCACTTCCCTTGATCTACTGGCAACACTCCTACTAACACATCCCAATATGCCGTTGGCCTTTTTGACAACGAGGGCTCACTGCTGACTCATATCCAGCTTCTCCTCCACTCTAATCCCCAGGTCCTTTTCTGCAGAACTGCTGCCTAGCCAGTCGGTCCCCAGCCTGTAGCAGTGCATGGGATTCTTCCGTCCTAAGTGCAGGACTCTGCACTTGTCCTTGTTGAACCTCTTCAGATTTCTTTTGGCCCAATCCTCCAATTTGTCTAGGTCACTCTGGACCATATCCCTACCCTCCAGCGTATCTACCTCTCCCCCCAGCTTAGTGTCATTTGGAAACTTGCTGAGGGTGCAATTAATCCCATCATCCAGATCATTAATAAAGATATTGAACAAAACTGGCCCCAGAACCAACCCCTGGGGCACTCTCCTTGATACCGGCTGCCAATTAGACATCAAGCCATTGATCACTGCCCTTTGAGCCCGACAATCTAGCCAGCTTTCTATCCACCGTATAGTCCATTCATTGAATCCATACTTGCTGGCAGGAATTTTAACTTGCTGGCAGGAATACTGTGGGAGACAGTATCAAAAGCTTTGCTAAAGTCAAGATATATCACATCCACTGCTTTCCCCATACTCACAGAGCCCGTTATTATCTCATAAAAGAAGGCAATCAGGTTGGTCAGGCATGACTTGCCCTTGGTGAATCCATATTGACTGTTCCTGGTCACCTTCCTCTTCTCCAAGTGCTTGAAAATGGATTGCTTGAGGACCTGCTCCATGGTTTTGCGGGGGACTGAAGTGAGGCTGACCGGTCTCTAGTTCCCCGGGTTCTCTTTCTTCCCTTTTTAAAATACGGGGAATTTTTTTGCCCCTTTCCAGTCGTCCGGGACCTCCCCCTATCGCCACGAGTTTTCAAAGATAATGGCCAATGGCTCTGCAATCACATCAACCAACTCCCTCAGCACCTTCAGATGCATTGCATCGAGCCTCATGGACTTGTGCATGTCCAGCTTTTCTAAATAGTCCTTAAGCTGTTCTTTCACCACTGAGGGCTTCTCATCTCCTCCTCATGCTGTGCTGCCGGGTGCAGCAGTCTGGGAGCTGACCTTGCCTGTGAAGACCGAGGCAAAAAAAGAATTGAGTACTTCAGCTTTTTCCACATCATCTGTCACTAGGTTGCCTCTCCCATTCAGTGATGGTCCCACACTTCCCCTGACCTTCTCCTTGTTGCTAACATACCTGTAGAAATCCTTCTTGTTACCCTTCACATCTCTTGCTAGCTGCAACTCCAATTGTGCCTTGGCCTTCCTGATTACACCCTGGCATACTCGAGGAATATTTTTATGCCCCTCCGTAGTCATCTGTCCACGTTTCTACTTCTTGTAAGCTTCCTTTTTGAGTTTAAGCTCACCGAAGATTTCACTGTTAAGCCAAGCTGGTCGCTTGCCATATTTGTTATTCTTTCTGCACTTTGGGATGGTTTGTTCCTGTGCCCTCAATAAGGCTTCTTTAAAATACAGCCAGCTCTCCTGGACTCCTTTCCCCCTCATATTAGCATCCCAGGGGATCCTGCCCATCAGTTCCCTAAGGATGTCAAAGTCTGCTTTTCTGAAGTCCAGGGTCCGTATTTTGCTACTCTCCTTTCTTCCTTTTGTGAGGATCCTGAACTCAACCATCTCATGGTCACTGCTTCCCAGGTTGCCACCCACTTCTACTTCCTCTACCAATTCTTCCCTTTTTGTAAGCAGCAGGTCAAGAGGCGCACGGCCTCTAGTGGGTTGCTCCAGCACTTGTACCAGGAAGTTGTCCCCAACACTCTCCAAAAACTTCCTGGATTGTTTGTGCATTGCTGTATTGCTCTCCCAGCAGATGTCAGGGTGATTGAAGTCCCCCATTAGAACCAGGGCCTGTGATCTGGAAACTTCAGTTAGTTGTCCAAAGAAAGTCTCATCTATGTCATCCTTCTGATCTGGTGGTCTATAGCACACGCCCACCATGACATCACCCTTGTTGCTCTCACCTCTAAACTTAACCCAAAGACTCTCAACAGGCTTTTCTCCAGTTTCAAACTGGAGCTCAGCGCAATCACACCGCGCTCTTACATACAGTGCAACTCCTCCCCGTTTCCTCCCATACCTGAACAGTTTATACCCATCCATGACAGTGCTCCAGTCATGTAAACTGCCCCACCAAGTTTCTGTTATTCTAATCACATCATATTTCCTTGACTGCCAGGACTTCCAATTCTTTCTGCTTGTTTCCTAGGCTTTCTGTGTTCGCATACACGCAACTAAGAAAACTAGCCGATTGCCATACTTTCTCAGCATGAATGGATAGGGATAGCTCGGTGGTTTGAGCATTGGCCTGCTAAACTGAGGGTTGAGAGTTCAATCCTTGAGGGGGCCATTTAGGGATCTGGGCAAAATCAGTACTTGGTCCTGCTAGTGAAGGCAGGGGACTGGACTCGATTCGATGACCTTTCAAGGTCCCTTACAGCTCTATGAGATAGGTATATCTCCATATATTCACATGCTCATATCCCCTCTGCTCCCTGTAGGGCTAGATAAACTCCCGGGTGCCTTGTCTGCAGCTCCCACTTGCTTTCCCTGGGGTGCTGGCTGCTCAGCGTGGGGGAACATCAGGCCCTCATCTTGGCCGGCTCTTTCCTCGGGTAGAACTGACCCTCTCTCCCCCCATCGTCACGGCTCCTCTCCAGCCCTTGGCAGTCTCTGCAGATGATAACCTTGCGCAGTGTCTCTCAGCCCTTTCTGTCCTAAGCGTCCTCCTGCCATTCAGCTGGGACCTGCAGGCTGGGCGGCTAAGGACCCCGGTGTCTTGGCAGGCACTTGTCTGCAGAGAATAGTGCTGCCTGGGGAAAGGGCTGAACTCTGTGGCCAGGGAACAACTCGCAGTGCACAGACTGGCAGAGCCCCCAGCCTGGGCTGAGATCCATGGGCTGGGTCTAGTGGAGCTATTGCCGCAGATGGAGGCCTCAGTTCATGCTCCGCTCACACTTTTGAGGTTCTCTCAGCAGCCTTGACGGGGAGGCTGGGGAGTTACAATCCCCTGGTGGGGCCCCAGGTTGGTACCTTGTGAGTCAGCCCAGCGGGGTCTGACCTCCCTAGGCTGCAATATTACTGCAGAAAGGTCACGGGGACACGTGCCACATGTTACCCATCCGCTGGCTCCCTTCATGGCCGGGTCACCTGCTGAGTCACCTGCAGAGTTCCCTGAAACTGAGCGTGTCATAACTATAAGGGGAAGGGCAACAGCCCTCCTGTGTACAATACTATAAAATCCCTCCTGGCCAGAGACTCCAAAATCCTTTTCCCTGTAAAGGGTTAAGAAGCTCAGGTAACCTGGTGGACACCTGACCCAAAGGACCAATAAGGGGACAAGATACTTTCAAATCTTGGTGAGGGGAAGGCTTTTGTTTGTGTTCTTTGTTTTGGGGGTTGTTCGCTCTTGGGACTGAGAGGGACCAGACATCAATCCAGGCTCTCCAAATCTTTCTGAACAAGTCTCTCATATTTCAAACTTGTAAGTACAGCCAGGCAAGATGTGTTAGTTTTATCTTTGTTTTCTCAACATGTAAATGTACCTTTTGCTAGGGTGTTTATCTCTTCTTATGTAACTTTCAACCTAAGGCTAGAGGGGGGTCCTCTGGGCTCTTTAAGTTTGATTACCCTGTAAAGTTATTTTCCATCCTGATTTTACAGAGATGATTTTTACCTTTTTCTTTAATTAAAAGCCTTCTTTTTAAGAACCGGATTGATTTTCCCTGTTTTTTAGATCCAAGGGGGTTGGATCTTGATCCACCAGGAGTTGGTGGGAGAGAGGAGGGGGGATGGTTAATTTCTCCTTGTTTTAAGATCCAAGGGGTTTGGATCTGTATTCACCAGGGAATTGGTGAAGAGTCTCTGAAGGCTACCCAGGGAAGGGAATTAGCACATTGGGAGTGGTGGCAGCGGACCAGATCTAAGTTGGTAGTTAAGCTTAGAAATTTTCATGCAGGCCCCCACATCTATACCCTAAAGTTCAGAGTGGGGAAGGAGCCTTGACAGAGCGAGAGGGAGGGAAAGAACTGAGCTGTGTAACGTGCCAAGGGATTTCACTCCTACCCCCCTCAGAGCTCTGAGGAACTGCACCTGGTGACTCTGCATCATCTCTTCCCAGGCATGTCTCAAACCGCTCCCTTCTGGGGAATTCGAGACATTGCTCTTGGAGAGGCAAGTGTCTCACTGCTCCCACATGCAACGTTTCCACAGTGCTGCAGCTCCCGGGGTGCCAGATGCCCCTTCCTGCTCTGCTGCTGTGCAGGGGAGGCATAAACTGGAGAAGTCTCTCTGCAGCCTGCCAAGGCCCCAAACCCCTCGACATGCCCAGAATGCCCCTGGCAGCACTGGCTGTGATGTTCCTAGGCTTGCAGCTCTACAGCACCCTGGGCCTACAGGCTGTGGCCTCCAGGGCAGTGTGCCAGGTGGACAGCCCCAGAGTCATTGACTCCCGGGGAAGGAAGGGTGTCGGCTCTAGGGCAGCCTGTCACGGACTCACAGGACTCGTGCTGTCTCGGCCCCGTATGGTCTCTGTGAGGAACCCCCTCCAGTGCAACACTCTTCTTGGGGGTCCACTCTCTCTCAGGGGTTTAGCTGTAGTCCCCTCTGCCTCCTGGAACCGCACCTCTCCGAGCCTTCAGCATGACTGTCTCTCGCCGTGGGCCCCCTCAGGGAGTCCACTCACTCTGGACTTCCGGGGCCTCCACACCCAGAGGGAATAATGCCACCCTGTTCTCTAGACCGGAGCAACTCTCAGCCAGTGTAAAACAGGAGGGTTTATTGAGTGTCTAAACCCAGCAGAGGAAACTCTCAGGTCCTCAGGCCTGGCCTCCCTCAGCACCATACGTCTAGAGCTGTTCTGCCTCTAGGTGGGCTCTGGCTGCTCTCTCCTCCTAGCCCAGAAACCCCTCCTTCCAGCTGGGCATCCGGTATCACTGTCCCCCAAGTCCCGACTCTGTCCTTTGTCTTCTGTCCCAGGTAGACAGGCCACCTGGGCCTCCTCTCCTCTCAGCCTCTCCTCTCAGCTGTCCTTTGTTTCCCACTGGCTGGAACTGGCTGGTCAGGTCATCGGGGTCCTCTCTCCGCAGCCCATTGTCCTTCCACTGGCCAGAACCGGCTGTGATTCCCGAGCTGGGCCTCCCGGTCACCAGTCGCTGGGGTATCTCCAGACCATTCACTGGCCCTCTGTAACAACAAACTCTCTCTCCCACCACCTTGTAAACCAGTAACACCCAGGGAAACTGAGTCCCACCCCCTCTGCATGCAAACCATTGAAACCAACAAGAAACCCCCCTGCTTCTTCACACAGCCCCCAAGACACAGATCCCAGGGCCTGCAGGGTCCAGGCTCTAGCCAGGAGGCCAGTCAGAGGAGGGGCCAGCAGGGACATTTGGCCTGGGCCTGAAGCTCAAAGAGGGCCTCAAATTTAGAGACTTGTTAATTTTTTGGCATTTGATAAGTTTCGCAACATGTTTTTATGTGCATCTCTATCAGACGAAAATGTGACATGCTCTCTCAGCTTAGAGCTGCAAATTTGAGTAAATAAGAGACGTGATTTGGTAAAAGACATAATTTTTTGTTAACTAATATAGATTTTGTCATATTAATAAGTTGAAAATGTTCATAAATATTAATAAAAAAATATCAGTTCTGATGGCATAGGATTAGACCGTGATGAACGTGTCCTCTCAGATCAGCAAATTATATAAACAAACGACTACTAGTGGCTGGTGCTGGATCAGGTGTGTGTTGAAAGGTAGAGAATTGTTACATTTTAGTGTCTTTATAGTTTTAAATCTAACTGACTAAGGAATTATTTATGTGTGAGAATTCCTCATTATTATCTTCCTATGGTATCTAAAAGAGGTGTTTGGTTGGTTGGTTGAGCCCTAGCTCGGTAGCTTGGCCATCATCATAGGCTTTCCTACTCTATAGGCCCAGATTCAAGGTGAAAATTTGTGAGGACAATCTTGTACAGCAATTTTCATGAGGACACACATTTGAAATGTTTGGACATTATCCCTCTGTCTGTATCCGTGTCTGTGTTTACTATATATATGTCATCCCTTTGTCTTCAGCTCAGCCTGTTATATTATCGCTTGCGTGCTTGAGTTTTGATTCAGTGATAAGGATAATAACCTGTCTGACTGTTTCATTTTGTGTTCTTAATTACTATTCCCTTGTTTTAAGTCTTTTCAGCATTTGTGTGAATCTCACTGCGCAGGCTCGAACTGCACTTCAGTCTATTCAGAAGCACATGTCCAAATTTCAATGCATTCTGATGTCATCGTTGTGGATGAAGCTACAGGTCTGTCTCGTCTTACACGGGGGTTCCGTTCCGTGGTTAGCGCATAAAGTGAAAACCGCATATAGTCAAAATTCCATTGAGTTTAATGGCGGGCGGAATCGCCCACACTACAGGTATAGTATTAAAATTGTTATTTTTCTCTTTTTTGTTTTATTTTTCTTTTTGTCAACCATGTAAAGTTGAAATCACGCATATTAAATGCGCATAAGATGCAACAGACCTGTACTTACAATGATCCACCAAACTAATCTGGTAAGTGAAGCCCGCAATGCTACACTTGATGTTGAGAGGGATAACATCAAAAGTCTTATCAATGACATTCAACAGTTTTGTGAACAATGGGATGCGATCCTGACTGAATCCAAATTAGTAGCACAGAATATTGGCATTTCATCTGAGTTCTCCACCAATCGCAACTTACCTACTGAATCCGATGCCAAGCAGCATTATAGGATCAATGTCTTCCTTGTTATCATTGACTCTATTCAATCAGGTCTTACTCATCAATTTGAGTAACTGCGACTAATTTGTACCATTTTGGGGGTTCTTTGGCAGTTCAATAGACTGAGTAATGAAGATCTTCTTTCTGCAGCTGAACAATTTCACTAACAGTACAACAAAGAAATCTCAAAAGATCTCAGTGTCGAGGTCATCTTCCTCAAACAAATATAGTCCACAAACTTTAAATTGGATTGCAAGCCAAAGGAATTACTTCAAGAAATACTCGAACTTGGACTCTCTGGGGTGTTTCCTAAGATCAAAATTGCATTGCGTATTTTTGTCAGTTTGCCTCCATCAGTGGCTTCAGGTGAACGGACCTTCAACATGTTGAAGCAGGTAAAGAACTATCACCGTTCAACTACAGGAAAAGAGTGTTTGAATGGGCTCGCCATGCTTATTATCAAGTGTGACATTGCACGAAAGCTAGATTTTTCCTCACTAATTCGTGCATTTGCATAGAAAAAGGCTAGAAAAGCATTTGTTAAATAAAAAATATTCAAATCATATTTTTGGTGCCTTATTATGTTTTCATGTGTCCTCATTTTTTATTTTTATTATGGCTGGGGCCTCAAAAGTTGGAAGTGGCCCAGACTTCTCTGGACCTATGAGAGGGCCTGGATCTAGCGCAGCCCCACAGTCACAGAACCCAGGGCATGAAGGGTCTGGGCTCTAGGGCAGCCCCAGAGTCAGGGACCCCACGACCTTCCCCCTCATGGCAAATTTCAGCAATTTCAGGTTCTGTCCCAAATGAGAACCAAGCCGGGTTTAGATCTAGCAACTCTTCCCGACAGTGGAATTACCATTCCCCACACAGCTCTGGCAGCCGGGCCTGCTCCTGATCACAGCTGGGGTTAGGCACCGGGAGAGTAAGGCACTGGCACTGCCAGGGATACGTTTGGACCCTGCAGTGCTGGCAGGGGGCTGGGCTGGCACTTGGCATCGGCAGTGCTAAGGAAGAGCGTTAGGGCAAGAGGCACCGTGAGCACCTGGCACCCACTATTGAACAATGGCTGGACCCAGTTTCCAGAAAGTCATCCTGGATTCCAATGACCTGGTCCCTGCAGCCCGGTCTGTCCCGGCCTCTCTTGGGCAGGGGGGGTGAAGGCTGCAGCTGGCTCCGTCAAGCTCCAGCCTCCGATGCCCTTTGTCCCCATCTGTCTGACATCACACCTGGGCAGGGCAGGGAGACTGCACTGACCTCATCGATCACAGAGCTTCTGGTGATGAGCAGAGCTGACATCAGACCCACTCACTGCCTGCAATACCAAGGGCTGGTGGCGTGAAGTTGGTTTCTCTCCAGGGTAGATGAAGTGGCTGTTAAGTGGCTCCCCTCTTTTCTCTCTGAGACAGCCTAGAGTGTGGTACTAACCGCTAACCCCTCTGCCCTGTGTGACCCTGCAGGGTCTGGGCTCGCCCCCCACTCTGTGTGTGCTCTGAGGGACTGGGAGCAGACCTGACTCTAAGAGAGGGACGGGGACCCCGTCCGCCTGTGACAGTGGCCATCAGGGGACAACGACTCCAACCTCCATCTGCGTGTTACACAGGCAGCCCACGTAGGAGCCCCTCACTGTCACAGACCCCATCTGCCTCTGACCTGAGCAGCCTGGAGAGGGAAACCCGGGTGCCTGAAGCCAGGGCTAAGTCTGCACCCACTTGTTCACCATTAGCAACAACAGGAGAGAGGGATGAACGCTTCATTTCTACCCCAGGGTTCCTGTGTCTGGGAGGAAGCAGGAATTTTCGGAAATGTTTTTCTGAATGAGATGCCTGGCAAGGACTGACCTGTCTAGGGGTTGCTAGCCAAAGGGTTAAACAGCTGGCTGTGCACAGAGCAGGAGAATGAGGGGTCTGTGTCAGGTGACTGACTGGGCTGGGAGGACGGGACATTAAAGGACTGGCAGAAACCCACTGTGATGTTCCCCTGGGATTATCTGGACTGGTGATCTGCCAGGTCACTCTAATCCTCGACACAGGGAGCCAGCCTTACCCTGCTCTGCTGTGAGAACTCAGATCCCACCCTAGTGTCCCATCACAGGCCATTGGGCATATTTACTGCTAATAGTCAAAGATCAATTAATTGCCAAAATTAGGCAATTAGGCTATCCCATCATACCATCCCTTCCATAAACTTCTCAAGCTTAGTCTTGAAGCCAGATATGTCTTTTGCCTCCACTGCTCACTCCTCTGATGGTTAGAAACCTTTGTCTAATTTCAAGTCTAAACTGCCTGATTGCCAGTTTATATCTATTTGTTCTTGTGTCCACATTGGTACTGAGCTTAAATAATTCCTCTCCCTCCCTGGTATTTATCCCTCTTTTATATTTATAAAGAGCAATCATATCTCCCCTCAGCCTTCTTTTGGTTAGGCTGAACAAGCCAAGCTCTTTGAGTCTCCTTTCATAAGACAGGTTTTCCATTCCTCGGATCATCCTAGTAGCCCTTCTCTGTACCTGTTCCAGTTTGAATTCATCCTTCTTAAACATAGGAGACTAGAACTGCACACAATATTCCAGATGAGGGATTACCAGTGCCTTGTATAACGGTACTAACACCTCCTTATCTCTACTGGAAATACCTCACCTGATGCATCCCAAGACTGCATTAGATTTTTTAACGGTCATATCATATTGGTGGCATAGTCATCCTGTGATCAACCAATACTCTGAGGTCCTTCTCCTCCTCTGTTACTTCCAAGTTATGCCTCCCCACATTATAACAAAAATTCTTGTTATTAATCCCTAAATGCATGACCTTGCACTTTTCACTATTACATTTCATCTATTACTATTACTTCAGTTTACAAGGTCATCCAGATTTTCCTGTAGGATATCCCGGTCCCTCTCTGTATGGGCAATACCTCCCAGCTTTGTGTCATCCGCAAACTTTATGAGCACATTCTCACTTTTTGTGCCAAGGTTAGTAATAAAAAGATTAAATAAGATTGGTCCCAAAACCGATTCCTGAGGAACTCCCCTAGTAACCTCCTTTCAGCCTGACAGTTCACCTTTCAGTATGACCCTTTGTAGTCTCCCCTTTAACCAGTTCCTTAGCCACCTTTCAATTTTCATATTGATCCCCATCTTTTCCAATTTAGCTAATAATTCCCCATGAGGAACCATATCAAATGCCTTACTGAAATCAAGGTGAATTAGATCCACTGTGTTTCCTTTATCTAAAAAATCTGTTACCTTCTCAAAGAAGGAGATCGGGTTGGTTTGGCACGATCTATCTTTTGTAAAACCATGTTGTATTTTGTCCCAATTACCATTGACCTCAATGTCCTTAACTACTTTCTGCTTCAAAATTTTTTCCAAGACCTTGCATACTAGAGATATCAAACTAACAGGCCTGGATCGCTTTTTTTCCCTTTCTTAAAAATAGGAACTATGTTAGCAATTCTCCAGTCATACGGTACACCCCTGAGTTTACAGATTCATTAAAAATTTTTGCTAATGGGCTTGCAATTTCATGTGCCAGTTCCTTTAATATTCTTGGATGAAGATTATCTGGGCCCTCCGATTTAGTCCCATTAAGCTGTTCGAGTTTGGCTTCTACCTCAGATGGGGTAATATCTACCTCCATATGCTCATTCCCATTGGTCATCCTACCATTATCCTTAAGCTCCTCATTAGTTTTATTAAAGACTGAGGCACAATATTCGTTTAGCTATTGGGCCATGCCAAAATTATCCTTTACCTCCACTCCATCCTCAGTGTTTAGTGGTCCCACTTCTTCTTACTTTGTTTTCTTCTTATTTACATGGCTATAGAACCTTTTATTATTGGTTTTAATTCCCTTTGCAATGTCAAACTCTACATGGCATTTGTACTTTCTCACTTTATCCCTACATGTTGTGACCTCAATAAGGTAGCTTTCCTTGCTGATCCCTCCCATCTTCCACTCCTTGTAGGCTTTCTGCTTTTTCTTAATCACCTCTGTGAGATGCTTGCTCATCCAGCTTGGTCTACAACTTCTGCCTATGATTTTTTTCCCCTTTCTTGGGATGCAGGCTTCTGATAGTTTCTGCAACCTTGACCTGAAGTAAATCCAGGCCTCCTCCCCTTTAGATCCACAAGTTCTTCAGTCCAATCCACTTCCCTAACTAATTTTCTTAATGTTTTAAAGTTAGCCCTTTTGAAATCAAAAACCCTAGTCACAGATCTCTTTTTGTTGATCCTTCCATTTAGTTTGAACTGAATTAGCTCATGATCACTCAAACCAAGGTTGTCCCCTACAACCATTTCTTCTATGAGGTCCTCACTACTCACCAAAACCAAATATAAAATGGCATCCCCTCATGTTGGTTCAGCAATTACTTGGTGAAGGAATCCATCAGCTATCGCATACAGGAAAATCTGAGACCTATTATTACTACTAGCATTTGTCCTCCAGTCTATATCTGGGAAGTTTAAAGTCTCCCATGATCACACAATTTCCATTAGTATTTACTTCATTAAAAACATGAAAGAGGTCTCTATCAATATCCAAATCGGTTCCCGGTGGCCTATAGCACACCCCAAGCACTATCCCAGGGGAGGCTGTAGTAGCTTTCTTCCCCAATGTGATTTTTGCCCAGACAGACTCTGTCTTATCCATTCCATCCCTTCTTATTTCTTTACAGTCTACCTCATCATTGATATACAGTGCTACTCCACCACCTTTGCCTTTATTTCTATCTTTCCTAAACAGCACATACCCTTCAATACCTGTACTCCAGTCATGACTACTATTCCACCTTGTTTTTGTTATCCCTATAATATCTGGTTTCACTTCCTGCACCAGTAACTCTAGTTTTTCCATTTTGTTACCTAGGCTCCTTGCATTAGTGTACAAACATCTTAATTTTTGCTGTTTGGCTTCGCTCACATTCTTTACCCAATTAGGCCCAGACATTCTACCACCAGTATCACTTATTAGACTCATATCTACACTACCCTTCCTCCTTATGTCCATTCTCCTACCCACGTCTGTATCCTTTCTTACTTCGTTTTCTTCCCTCTCAATGTTAAAATCCGGCGTGGAGATTACCTGGACACCTCCCAACCATCTCCCCGAATTCCTAGTTTAACGCTCTCTTCATCAGTTGCGCCAGTCTCCATCCTAGAAGTCTATTTCCCTCCCTACTCAGGTGAAGTCCATCCCGAGAGAACAGTCCTCTTTCCATGAATGCCTCCCAGTGGCCATACATCCCAAAGCCTTCCTTATAGCACTACTGCATGAGCAATCGGTTGATCATCATAATCTTGTCACACCGTTGTTGCCCTTCCCTGGGAACAGGCAGAATCCGACTGAAGATCACCTGAGCCTTGATTTCCCAAAGCATCTTCCCCAGTCTGCCATAGTCTCCCTTGATATGTTCCAGCGAGAAACTAGTGCATCACTTGTTCCCACATGAAGGACAGTCAGTGGATTCTTTCCTGCTCCCGTTAGGATCCTCTTCAGCCTCAGGTCCACATCCCGTATCTTAGCACCCGGCAGACAGCACACCCTTCTGTTCTCCGGATCAGCTCTAGTTACAGGCCTGTCTATTCTTCTGAGTAAGGAGTCCCTAATCATGTAGACCTGCCTTTTCCTGGTGATGGTGCGATTCTCTGGTCTATCCCCTGTTCCCTGTGGTTGCAAGTCCTCTCGATTCCTATTGTCCCTTGAAACCCTCTGCAACCCATTCCGTATACTCCTGGGACTCATATTTGGTGTTGTTATCTCCATTGACTCTTCCTCTCTTCCCATAGGATTGGCTGTTCTTCTCTTCTTCCTTACCTTCTCACCTTCAGCGACCAACTGCTGTGCCCCTTCTTCATTTTCCAACTTTGCAAACCTGTTCCTGAGCTCTATTTCTCCTTCACTAGCCCGTCTTTTCCTCTGCCTGGTTCTCTTAGTCACATGCTTCCACTGTCCACTTTCCTCACCCAGCAGCCTCCCCTCAGATTTATTTGGTCCTGCTTCCATCTGCAAATCTGAGCTTTTCCCTTCAGCCTCCTCATGTCTTTGATCTATCGTCTGCTCGAACCCCCTTCTACACTCAACCAGAGTTTCCAACTGCATCTCCAATCTCGGATCTTTTCTTCCATTAGCTCTATCAGAGGCACTTCATGCAGACAAAACTCTTTTCAGGTACCCCCTCCAGGATCATGTACATGCCGCAGCTTCCACATCCAATCATCCTCATTGTGTCTTCCACTGGTTGTGTCACTACCACTGCTGCCTCTGTATCTGTCATAGCCTTCTCACATAAGTCCTGTTAGTCCGGGAAACACAGATAGTGCTGGTCCAGACATAGACAGGAGGAGTGGATGAGGCTGAGAAGCCAGGGAAGGGGCTGAAGCCCGAAATAATTTAGAACAAATTAAGCCTTCTCATAAGTTTGTGCCATAACTTGTGTCCTTTGAAGAAGCAAGACTGAGGCGCAGTTTGTGGGTTGTTTTCATGGGAGCGAATGCCTGTGTGATGTTCAGGCCAAAAGAGTGTAACTGTTTGGGAAAGGGTTCATTTTACAGAGTGCAGGGAGACATCTCCAGACCTCTGGGGATTATGTGCTTGTTGGTGTCACTAGGCATAGCTACCAGGTAACTCAGGAGAGTGGAAGGCCAAAAGTGCCGATGAAGCTCTTCTGCTCTGGGTCTGTGAGCCACAGTGACTCCATCTTGTGAACTCTCACCTACTTCTGTGTTAACTACTTACATGCTGAAGCACAAATGTAAGGGTCAGCTTTTCTAGCAGACAGCTGTGGTTTTGTTCACGCTAGCAAAACTTGTAGAGATAAGATGGGGGAAGACTGCTGCACAGGCCTTGCAAGGCCAAGAGATAAGCAGGCGAAGGGAAAGTTTCTAACATGTACACTGTGTACCTGCTGTAACTGTTGTCTGGAAGGGAGGGGTAAGGGTGAAATAGACAAAGGCTTGCATAGAAACGGCTTGGATTATAAAAGGGAAAAAATTATTTGTATGTGCTGCACTTGATTTGAGACATGCTGGTCTCCTAGTGCCATTTCAGAGCTCTGAAATAAACTTGGCTTGCTTTCTCCCCTTGGTGTCTTTATTGGTGCCAAGCACACCGGGCAACGAACCCTGTTTGCCATCTCGGGGCTCAGTTCTGGGCAGGCAACATGCTGGAACATCTACCCTGAAAGGAAAATTGCCACTTGTTCTCCCAGTCACAGCCCTGGGAACTGTCGCTCTGGAGCTCAGGTTGCAGACCCTTTTCCTTCCTGCTCCATTGGATTTGTGAGTTACTCAATTATTTATTTTTTTCTTGGTGCTTCCCAACTGAGGAAGAGGGAAGGATATTGCAGAGCACAACTGTAGCAATGCACAGACTCACCCCAGCAGCGCCTCCTGCTGGTTGTCCTCAGGAATTAGCTCTCCCAGCCTTGGAGCGCCCTTTGCAGGCCCGTGATCCACGTTGCCACTGTCCTCGTGTCCCTCCCAGGACCCCGGTGCCCCTTTCTCTGGGTGCTGCCCCCTGGCAGTACCTCCCACAGTTCTGGGTCTCCCCCTCCCAGGGGAACCCCCATCCACTATCCCCACTTCACCTCAGTCTTGGCTACTGCCCAGTCTCCATCTAGCCCCCTTTCCCTGGGGCAGACTGCAGTGTCAGCCACTCATCACAGGCAAAGGAGTTTGGACCTGCTGCCTCTGCCTACCTGTGGGCTGCCCCTGCAACCCAGTACCTAATAGGCCTTACCAGGCCTGCAGCTTTCCTAGGCCGGAGCCTCCCTGGCTCCCTTGGCCTGTCCCCAACCTGCTCCACTCCAGATACCTGCAGCCAGGCCCTTCTCTTTCTGAACACAGAGAGAGACTGCTGAGCTCCTGGCTCACAGCCTTTTTATACAGGCCAGCTGGGGCCTGATTGGGGTATGGCCCAGCTGCGGCCACTTCCCCAATCATCCTTGGTTTTAGAGCTGCAGCCCTCTCCAGGGCTGCTTTTACCACTGCAGCCCTCCTTCAGGGCTGATTTCAAGCTCTTATGGGCAGGAGGGGTGACCACTCCGCTACAACAACCTATTCCCCCGCCTCACCTACACAAAGTTCAGAATTCCCTAACAGAAATGACAGCATTTAGGCCTGGTCTTAACGTAAGGCAGTTTACCTCAACCTAATTATGTCAGTGTCCACACTGCAGCCTTGTCCCACTGATGAAAGTGCCCTTCTACACCGACATCGTAACTCCACGAGAGGTGTAGCTCTTATGTTGGTGTAGTTAGGGTGACACAGTGTCTGTGCAAACACTGCATTCCTTATTGCTGCTCTTTCTCTGGGAGCAGTGAAATGAAAATGATGTCCTGAAAGGAACTGGACTCAAACAGCTGCTGGTTGGGAAACGGGAGCCAGTATGATCTGGTTAAAAGTACGTATATGAGATGTACCTGTCTCATAGAACAGGAAGGGACCCTGAAAGGTCATCAAATCCAACCCCCTGCCTTCACTAGCAGGACCGAATTCTGATTTAGCCCCAGATCCCTAAGTGGCTTCTCAAAAATCAAACTCACAAACCCTGACTTTAGCAAGCCAATGTTCAAACCACTGGGCTGGGAGACAAGAGCTCTGGGACCTGTTCTGGGCTCTGCTGCTGACTTTCCCGGTGACTTTAGCTGAGTCGCTTCCCTTTTTTGTGCCTTTCTTTCTTCTTCTTTTTGCCTTCCTTCAGTTAGTCTGATTGGTCACTGTTAAATGCACCAGAATCACTTTAAAGACTCTCAGAGTCAACTGCCTCTGGAGTATCTATGGACAGAGCAGGCAGGGCTCAACATGCCCTCAAACCGCTAGCCAGAAAAGGCAGGAGTGATTTAGTGCTGCTCTTTCTCCGATATCACTGAAATGATGCTGGTTTCGTGGCAGTGACTGAGCCAGGCAGCTCCTGGGGTGGGAAATTTCCCAGCTTCCTGGTCGAATTCCACCCTCCCTTCTATTGAAATATTTCCTAGATCCCCACGTGCTTCACTGGCTTGCATGTGAAGAAACCCCTTTTTCAAATGGGCTAAATTCTATTCTAATGTAAACTGGAATTTCTCTATTGATTTCAGTGGCGCAAGGCCAATTTACATCTGCTGGGGAGCAGCTCTCTGGTGTAGTTGAGACCATGTCTACGATTGTCCATGGGGATGCTATTATCCCTACTCCAGATGTGCAGATTGACAGCATTTGCAGCCAATCACAGCTCCCAGTGTATATGATCCTACTAGGCAGTGGTTCTTAACATGGGTATTAAGAACAGATCCCACCGAATCCCCACAAAATGGCTATTTGTATAATAGAAGAATTGATACTGAAAAGAATATCTGGATTGATTCTGACACACACTTTAGAATTTAGACTCCCATTGCTTTGTCTTTTGCCCCAGTCCTTCCTGGCACATCTGTCCAGGCTATTCCAACTGACCACTGGCTCAGGGTTCAGGCTTGCTAAGAGCCACTGTGAGAACAGAATACAGCCTAACAGCAAATCAGATTTGGAATACTCCCCACAGGAAGGCTCTCAGCTACGTCCTCTGCAACCTGTAAGGAAAAAGCTGGGAGTTAGCTGATCCTACGCTTTCTCCAGTATCATCAAACTAGAGCTATTTCCCTCCCATTGTCCATAGGTTAACCACACCATGTCCACACCAGCAGCACCTTGTCAGTACAGCTATCCCAGCGTACCAGTGCACTTTTCTGGGTGTAGGTTATACTAGCGCATTCTGAGCTAACTAATCTCTACAAGGAAAAGTACCGTTTTGCTGCTATGACTGTGTCTAGACAAGGGGCTTTTGCCAGCACAGCCGTGTCAGCCGAATTCCGCGGAGGCAGGGAATATCAAGTTCCTGCCGGGACCAGGGCTGGGGCTGGGTGGAGGGAGGGGGGGCAGCGAGATCCTCCCTGGGGTGGGTGGGGGAGGGAGAAGAGTGAGGTTCTGTGCCCCCCAAAAAGGGGTCAAATTTAAATTCCCGCGCATGCCCCTGCAAAGTGGCAAGTGATTCTTCAGATGGTTCTAAAGAACAGGCCCACGGAGATGGAACACACCGGCAACTAGTATTAGAGGGGAAATGAAACTGCAAAAAACTTCTGGATTAACTCCTGGATTAGCCCCTTTGGGATTTAGGAATCCATTGCTATGTTTTTTGTCCCAATCCTTGCACATCTGTTCAGGCTATTCCAACTGACACTTCCTTCGGGTTTGGGCTTGCTAAGAGGTGCTGGGATAATGTAAAACAGCCTGACAACAAAGCAAATGTGATGACTCACCCCAAGAAGGCTTCTAGCTAGTCTCCCAGAAGCCTGCAAGGAAATTGCTGGGAGTTAATTGCTGTTGCTCTTTCTTCAATGGAATCAGAATTCCCTCCCATTGTCCATAGCTCAACCACACCACAGCTATACTAGCAGCGCCGTGTCAGTATGGCGATCCCAGCGTACTACTGCAGTGTTGGTGGTGTAGCTTGTTCTAGCTGTCTCTGAGCAAAATGATCTCTATGGCAAATGCACGGTTATGCTGCTATGAATGCATCTCCACTAGGGCCATTTTATAGCACAGCCATGTCAGTCAGAGGTCAAATATCTTCAGCCCCCAGAATGACACCGCTATGCCAGCAGAAGTCTGTAGTGTAGAGATGTCTCCAGACAGCTCTGTGATGGGCAACGTTCCCACTGCCCTTTTCTCTGTGCTGGGATTAACCTCCAGAGTTTGGCAGTTTCCTTACTGCTCGGGATAAGAATTTGAGCTGGTTGAAATTTTTACCAATGAATTTTTTTCTAGACTGAACTACCGAATAACACAGCACAGAATCTCACCCAATGATTCCTGCATCTAGCCCTAACTTCTGTTCTATTTAGAGCAAAGCTTTTCTGAACAGATCCCATCTAGATTTAAAGACTTTCAGTGATTAAGGCCCTATCTCTATTACCATTTTTCTTGGCACAGCTGTGCCGCTGTAAGCTCTCTGGCGTAGATTGCACTTCTTGTCTTTGGACTGCCCGGGCTCTCTCAGCTAGCCTAACCTCTGAGTCCCCCTCTGGAGGCCAATGGCCTTCCTGTGTTTAATCTGATTGAAAGGTCCCTGTAGCAGGGTGGACCCCTGCTCCGGCCTGGAAGGGCCTGTGATAGCCCAGGGAGCAGGTAGCATGAAGGCTGAGCTGATTGAGGGAAGTGGCTGCAGCTGGGCCATGCCCCAATCAGGCTTCAGCTGGCCTATATAAGAGGCTAGGAGCATGGAGCTCAGTAGAGTCTCTCTCTGCCTTGAGAGAGAGAAGGGCCTGGCTGCAGGGAGCTAGACAGGGTATGTGAGTGGAGCAGGGCTGGGGAAAGGCTGAGGAGCTGGGGAGCTCCAGCCTGGATAGCCCCAGGCTGTGGCCTGGTAATAGGCCAAGGGGTACTGGGGGTTTCAGAGGGAGCCCAAGGCTAGGCCAAGGCAGCAGGTCCAAACCCAACCTTGTTGATGATGAGTGACCTATACTGCAGTCTGCCCCAGAGAGTGGGGGCTAGCTGGTGACTGGCAGTGGCCTTATCCTGAGGTGAGGTGGGGTTAGTGGGTGGGGGTTCCCCTGGGAGGGGAGACCTAGCATATGTATGGGTATTGCCAGGAGGCAGCACCCAGAGCAAGGGCCACCGGGGTCCTGGGAGGGACACGGCGGCCAGAGAAGAGGAAAGGCAGATCACTGGCCTGCAGAGGGCTCTCCAGAGGCTGGTGAGCTAATTCCCTGGACAACCAGCAGGAGGCGCCGCAGGGGTAAGTCCGGACCCCTACAGTCCCAAACTAATGTAAAAGCTCCGAAGGAGAGTAAATTCTGAATTCTCACAGACAAATCACCTTCATTGCTTCAATCAGCCTAGAAGGAAAAAACCTATTACTAAAACATTAATTCCTTGTTGCTGCTCTTTCTCTGGGAGCCGTGAAATGAAAATGCTGTCCGGAAAGGAACTGGGCTCAAACGGCTGCTGCGGGGAGCCCAGAGCCATTTAAATCCCCGACGCGGAAGCTGGTGCGATCCGGCAGGGTGTACCGGCTCTTACTTTCACCTCTGGGCATCGATCTGAGGTGGGGTCTCTAGGTGCTGGGTTAACATAAATTATAACAAATGCTACATCACTGAAGTCAGTGAGAGATCAGCACCTGTGAAATCCTGACCTAAACTGGGACAGCTACAAACACTCAGACAAAATCAGTGGCCAACTTGGGAAAGCGTTGGCCTGTATCTTCCATGCCAGACGGATGGACTTTGGAACAGTCTGAAAGGCTATTGAAGAGGATGGGAGTCAGGACGCCTCAGTTCTCTCAACCCTGCCAATATGATGCTGGGCACTGCACAAACACTGCATGAGAGACAACCCCTGCTGCCAAGGGGTTTACAATGTACGTGGCCAAGGGATGGATTATTATCCCCACTTTGCAGAGTAGGGAAACTGAGGCTCAGAGCGAGGCAGTGACTTGCCAAGGTCACACAGGGAGTCTGTGGGAGAGATGGGAATGAAACCCAAATCTCCAGTCTGGTGATCCTGCCTTATCTACAGCCTCCTAATATCAGGGCCCAGAGAAGTTGATTCTCAGTGACACAAACCACTGAAAGTGATTGCATTTTACAGTCACTTTAAATGTCCCCTTTACACTGGCAGGGATGGTAGCACCACTCTAGTTAAGATTGAGATGTGAAATGGCTTCGGTAGGGATGGCTGACATGGACGCTCTCTGACACAACACGATCTCTGAAAAAAACAAGAAGTAGTCCGGTGGCACCCTGTGACGAAGTGGGGATTTTTTTTTTTTTTTTGTGGTTTTCCAAAGGTTTGCATGCAGAGGGAGTGGGACTCAGTGCCCCTGGATGTTACTGGTTTAACGAGGTGAGGGGAGAGGGAGTTTGTTGTTACAGAGGACCGGAGAGGCAACTTGGGACCCTGGCCAATGGCCTGGAGGAGGGACACCCTAGCGACTGGTGACCTGACGACCCGGAGACCCAGCTCAGGAGTCACAACCGGTTCTGGCCAGTGGGAGGACAATAGGCTGCGAAGAGAGGACCACGGTGATCTGACCAGCCGGTTCCAGCAGAGGAGGGCGGAGAGGAGAGGAGGCGCAGATGACCCTGTTTTCCTGGAGAGAAGACAATGGACAGAGGCAGGGCTTGGGGCTGGTGATATCAGATGCCCAGCTTGGAAGCAAGGGGGCGCTGGGCTGGAGGAGGGAGCAGGCAGGGCCGACCTGGATGCAGGGAAGATGGGGAATGTGCTGTGCTGAGGGAGGCCAGGCCTGAGGGTCAGAGAGTTTCCTATGCTGTGTTCAACGCTCACTAATTCCTCCTGTTTTTGCTGGCTGAGAGTCACTCTGGTCTAGAGGACAGGGTTGCATCAACCCCTTCAGGGGTGGAGGCCCCGGGGGTCCAGAGCAAGTGGACTCCCTGAGGGGGTTCACGGGAGAGACAGACGTGCTAAGGCTCAGAGAGGTGCGGCTCCTGGAGGTGGAGGGGCCAACCCCGAGAGAGAGTGGACCCCCAGGAAAAGGGCTGTCTCACTGAAAGGGGCACACCCCCACATTGACAGCACAGGGCCAAGAGTGATCTGTGAGTCCGTGACACAGCCTAAAGACTAACAGATTTATCTGGGCATAAGCTTTCATGGGTAAAAAAACGTCACTTCTTCTGAAGAGAGAGCACCCATCCCCCGCCCCACACAAGCTCTGGAAGGCGATGTGTCCCTTGTCCTTTATGTGTCCGAGTTGGCGTGAGGAGCATGTTCTGTCATTCAGGGATCTGAACAGATGCATATTGTTCCTCAACTGGGCTGCTGACTTGCCCTTATCTGCTCTTAATCAGCATGAGGCGGATGGCTGCCAGAGATGAACAAGAGGAGGTGTTCTCAAGGCTGGTTTCTAGGAGTGCTCTTGCATCAGGGGTGATGGTAGGGAGATGTCGCCTCACAGAGGGATTTGGCTCTGGTGACAAGTTAAATGTGCCTTGAGGCAAAGTCAAAGAGGAGCCTCACAAGCTCTTTGTTGTTCTGTGGTTGTGACATGTGGGTAATGACAGACACACTAGGTAGGTGTGCGAGGTAATTCAGGGTGAAATGCTAAGCTGCTCTGTCAGGGCCACGTCTACAGCTGGTGTGAATGGACCATAGCTGCATTGGAGTCAACAGGGCCAGACAGATGTGGGCTTGCGGCCTCGCACTACTGTTCTAGGAATAGCTGTGTGCGGATCAGGAGGGAGCTCGGGTTCTGAACCCCACCCCTTTCACCAGCCTTCAGAGCCCAAACTCCAGATGGAGCTGCAGTTTCAGAGCTTTGTTTACACCACTATTTTCAGAGTGCCAGCCCTGCACCCCCAAGTCTGCTGGCCCTGGCTGGGAGCCTTGCTTCCACAGGCTGTGTAGAGTAACTTGGAGCCCAGATCCTCAAAGGTACCTAGGTCTGGGTTGGGAGTCTAAGCCCCATTTTCCAAAGTGAATTAGGCACTTAAGGGCCTGCCTGTTACTGAGCCAAAGGCCATTAGGCTCCTAGATGGGCAGAGAGGTCAGGTGCCCCATGACAGAAGGAGGCTGTATATGAGCTTCCTAAAATGGAGGCACCCAGAATCATTCGTCTCGTTGGAAATTTCTGACCCATTTCTTAGTTATACAAAGGCCACTTTAAACCCCCTGGCCGTGTAAATAGACCTTGATGTGGGTGTAAATCACAGTTACATGGAGCGTCACTGACAGTCAGTGCCGTAGGCTGCCCTCTTTATTGCCTTCCCACAAAACAGTTTGAATTATACCCCTAACACCCAACGCTGTCTGTCATGTGCTCTCAGCCGATGCCTTCAAAGGAATGTAAGGCTGAATTTGTCCCACAGCATCCAGTGCTGCATTGTTAGAGCCAGGCCCGCCGATAGCAATTCCGGGCCCCAGGGCGGAACAGTCAATGGGCCACCCGGCTGCCTTCACCACCGCCGGTACCACCCCGCGCGCGCCTAAGAGCCCTGTGGCCCACCTGGGTGATTTAAAAGGCCCGGGGCTTCCGGTCACTGCCATTGCTACTGTGGCAGCGGTTGGGGGCCCCCAGCCCCTTTTTAATCACCCTGGCCCCTGGGCACTTGCCCCTTTCCCTCCCCGCTTTGCCGGCAGGCCTGGTGAGAGCAGAAAACTGAATCGGCAACCCTGTGACCTGCAGATGAATATTGCCTCCTAATGGGTGCTGTAATTATTGCTGTCTCTGTCTATACGCACAACCACAAGGAAGACTTCTGCTATGAAGCTTTCTCTAGACTGCCTCAGTGGCTTTGAACCTTTCCAGAATACTGTACCCCTTCCAGGAGTCTGATTTGTCTTGCCTACCCCCAAGTTTCACCTCACTCAGAAACGACTTGCATACAAAATCAGACATAAAAATACAAAAGTGTCACAGCCACACTAGTACTGAAAAATTGCTGATTTTCTCATTTTTACCATATAATTATGAACTAAATCATTTGGAATATAAATATTGTACTTACATTTCAGTGTGTAGTCTATAGATCAGTATAAACAAGTCATTGCCTGTATGACATTTTAGTTTGTACTGGCTTTGCTAGTGCTTTTCGTGTAGCCCGTTGTAAAACTAGGCAAATATCTAGGAGTATGTCTACACTACGAAAGTAGGTCGAATTTATAGAAGCCAGTTTTATAGAAATCAGTTTTATACAGCCGATTGTGTGTGTCCCCACATAAAATGCTCTAAGTGCATTAAGTCGGCGGACCGCGTCCACAGTACCAAGTCTAGCCTCGACTTCTGGAGCGTTGCACTGTGGGTAGCTATCCCACAGTTCCCGCAGTCTCTGCCGCCCATTGGAATTCTGGGTTGAGATTCCAATGCCTGATGATGCAAAAACAGTGTCGCCCCTCCCCCTCTGTCAGAGCAACGGCAGACAATCCATTCGCGCCTTTTTACCTGGGTTACCTGTGCAGACAACATACCACGGCAAGCACGGAGCCCGCTCAGCTCAGCTCAACTCACCGTTGCCATATGTCATCTGGGTGCTGGCAGACGTGGTACTGCATTGCTACACAGCAGCAGCTAATTGCCTTTTGGCAGTAGACAGTGCAGTATGACTGGTAGCCGTCATCGGCTATCTGGGTGCTGGCAGACATGGGGCTGCATTGCTATACATCAGTAGCTCCTTGCCTTTTGGCAGTGGATGGTGTATTATGATTGGTATCCATCATCGTCGTATTCCTCAGTGAGTTCAGTCAGAGGCACCTGGGCAGACATGTTTTGTCTCCTGGAGACTCAGTCCTGCCGGCAGTCCTATTGATCCATCTTGACGATGATGGCAAGCAATCATAATACACCATCTTCTGCCAAGCACCCAGAAGATGCCGATGGCTATCAGTCATGCTGCACCATTTGCTGCCAGCATAAGGTGTAAAAGATAGATGGACCAGATTTGTTCTGTATTCATTTGCTTCCCCCTCCCTCCGTGAAATCAATGGCCTGCTAAACCCAGTGTTTTGAGTTCAATCTTTCGGGGGGCCATTCTGGGTGACAGTTGTTTGTGTTTCTCCCTGATGCACAGCCACCTTTGTTGATTTTAATTCCCTGTAAACCATGTCGTCACTCGCCCCTCCCTCCCTCCTTCCGTCAGACAATAGTTTTGCACCTTTTTTCAGCCCAGACGCCATAGCATTGGGATCATGGAGCCCGCTCAGATCACCACTGCAAATATGAGCACTATGAATACCATGTGCATTGTCCTGGAGTATATGCAGAGCCAGAACATGCCAAAGCAAAAACAGGTGAGGAGGCGATTGCAGCAATTGCAGCGCGGCGATGAGAGTGATGAGGAAATTGACATGGACATAGACCTCTTACAAAGTACAGGCCCCAACAATGTGCAAATCATGGTGTTACTGGGGGAGGCTCATGGCGTGGAAAGCCGATTCTGGGCCCAGGAAACAAGCACAGACTGGTGGGACCACACCGTGTTACAGGTGTGGGACGATTCCCAGTGGCTGTGAAACTTTCGCATGCGTAAGGGCACTTTCATGGAACTTTGTGACTTGCTTTCCCCTGCCCTGAAGCACCAGAATACCAGGATGAGAGCATCCCTCACAGTTGAGAAGCGAGTGGCAATAGCCCTGTGGAAGCTTGCAACCCCGGACAGCTACCGGTCAGTCGGGAATCAATTTGGAGTGAGCAAATCTACTGTGGGGGCTGCTGTGATCCAAGTAGCCAACGCAATCAAAGACCTGCTGATATCAAGGGTATTGACTCTGGGAAACGTGCAGGTCATAGTGGATGGCTTTGCTGCAATGGGATTCCCAAACTGTTGTGTGGCGATAGACGGAACCTATATCCCTATCTTGTCACCGGAGCACCAAGCCACCGAGTACATAAACTGCAAGGGGTACTTTTCAATGCTGCTGCAAGCCCTGGTGGATCACAAGGGACGTTTCACTAAGATCAACGTGGGATGGCCGGGAAAGGTACATGATGCTCGCGGTTTCAGGCACTGTGGTCTATTTCAAAAGCTGGAGGAAGGGACTTTCTTCCCAGACCAGAAAATAACTGTTGGGGATGTTGAAATGCCTATAGTTATCCTTGGGGATCCTGCCTACCCCTTAATGCCATAGCTCATGAAGCCGTACATAGGCAGCCTGCACAGTAGTCAGGACCTGTTCAACTATAGGCTGAGCAAGTGCCGAATGGTGGTGAAATGTGCATTTGGACGTTTAAAAGCGTGCTGGTGCAGCTTACTGACTCGATCAGACCTCAGCGAAAAGAATATCCCCATTGTTATTGCTGCTTGCTGTGCGCTCCACAATATCTGTGAGAGTAAGGGGGAGACATTTATGGCGGGGTGGGAGGTTGAGGCAAGTCACCTGGCCCCTGAGTACGTGCAGCCAGACACCAGGGCAGTTAGAAGAGTACAGCAGGGTGCGGTGCGCATCAGAGAAGCTTTGAAAACCAGTTTTGTGATTGGCCACGCTACAGTGTGAAACTTCTGTTTGTTTCTCGTTGATGAACCCTCCCGCTCCCCCGCCCGGTTCACTCTACTTCCCTGTAAGCTAACCACCCCGCCCTCCCCTCCCCCTTCAAGCACCGCTTGCAGAGGCAATAAAGTCATTGTTACTTGACATTCATTCATTCTTTATTAATTCATCACACAACTATGGGGATAAATGCCAAGGTAGCCTGGGATGGGTGGGGGTGGAGGGAAGGAAAAGGACACACTGCACTTTAAAACTTTAACTCTTATTGAAGGCCAGCCTTCTGATGCTTGGGCTATCATCTGGGGTGGAGTGGCTGGGTGGCCGGAGGCCCCCCAACCGCGTTCTTGGGCATCTGGGTGAGGAGGCTATGGAACTTGGGGAGGAGGGCTGTTGGTTACACAGGGGCTGTAGCAGTGGTCTCTGCTCCTGCTGCCTTTCCTGCAGCTCAACCATAGGCTGGAGCATATCAGTTTGATGCTCCAGCAGCTGGAGCATCGACTCTTGCCTTCTGTCTGCAAGCTGACGCCACCTATCCTCTTCAGCCCGCCACTTGCTCTGTTCATCCCACGATTCAGCCCGCCACTTCTCCTCTCGTTCATACTGTGCTTTTCTGTAGTCTGACATTGACTGCCTCCACGCATTCTGCTGTCCTCTGTCAGCGTGGGAGAACGGCTAGAGCTCCGAGAACATATCATCCCGAGTCCGCCGTTTTCTCCTTCTAATCTTCCCTAGCCTTTGCGAAGGAGAAACATTTGCAGCTGGTGGAGGAGAAGGGGAGAGGTGGTTTAAAAAAGACACATTTTAGAGAACAATGGGTACACTCTTTCACGTTAAATTTTGCTGTTCACATTACACAGCACATGCTTTCATTACAATGTTGCATTTTTCCTCTTATATTGAGGGCCTGCCGGTTTGGTGTGAGAGATCACTCACACAGTGCCAGGCAACAGAATTCAGCTTGCAGACAGCCATGGTAAGCCACAGTCTTTTGGCTTTTTTAACCTTCTTAACATGTGGGAATGGTTTCAAACAGTAGCGCCCTCATTTCCCATACCAAGCACCCATTGGGTTGGCCATTTAAAATGGGTTTGCAATGTAAAAGGAGGGGCTGGGGTTTCCAGGTTAACATTCAGCACAAACCCAACTAACCCTCCTCCCCCACACACCCAATTCTCTGGGATGATCACTTCATCCCTCCCCCCCCTCCCACCGCGTGGCTAACAGCGGGGAACATTTATGTTCAGCTGAGCAGGAACGGGCACCTCTGAATGTCCCCTTAATAAAATCACCCCATTTCAATCAGGTGACTGTGAATGATATCACTCTCCTGAGGATAACAAAGAGAGATAAGGAATGGATGTTGTCTGCATGCCAGCAAACACTGGGACCATACGCTGCCATGCTTTGTTATGCAATGATTCCAGACAACGTTCTACTGGCCTGGCGTGGTAAACTGTCCTACCATGGCGGACAGGATAAGGCAGCCCTCCCCAGAAACCTTTTGCAAAGGCTTTGGGAGTACATCAAGGAGAGCTTTCTGGAGATGTCCCTGGAGGATTTCCGCTCCATCCCCATACACGTTAACAGACTTTTCCACTAGCTGCACTGGCTGCGATTGCCAGGGCAAATTAATCATTAAACACGCTTGCTTTTAAACCATGTGTAATATTTACAAATGTACACTCACCAGAGGTCCCTTGTGTGCCCTCAGGGTCTGGGAGCACGCCTTGGATGAATTCAGGGGTTACTGGTTCCAGGTCCAGGGTGATAAACATATCCTGGCTGTTGGGGAAACCAGTGTCTCCACTTCTTTGCAGTCCCCGCTGCCCATTGGAATTCTGGGTCGAGCCCCCAGTGCCTGCTGGGGAAAAAAATGTGTCGAGGGTGGTTTTGGGTAACTGTCGTCATCCAACCGTCACTCCCGCCCTCCCTCCCTGAAAGCGCCGGTGGGCAATCAGTTCACGCACTTTTCTGGTGAGTGACAGCGCGGACGCCACAGCACTGCGAGCATGGAGTCCGCTGTGACCATTGCTGCAGTTATGGCCATTGTCAACACCTCTCACCTTATCATCCACCTTTTCCAGAGGCAGATACTGAGAAATCGGGCGAGGAGACTACGGCAGTGCGGTGAGGACATGAAGTCTGAGAGAGGCACAGACCTGTCACAAAGCACGGGACCCCGCACCGTGGACATCATGGTGGCAATGGGTCATGTTGATGCCATGGAACTGCGATTCTGGGCACGGAAAACAAGCACGGACTGGTGGGACCGCATAGTGCTGCAGGTCTGGGATGAATCCCAGTGGCTGCAAAACTTTCACATGCGGAAGGGAACTTTCCTGGAACTGTGTGAGTTCCTGTCCCCTGCCCTGAAGCAGAAGGACAGACGGATGCGAGCAGCCCTGACTGTCCAGAAGCGAGTGGCCATAGCCCTCTGGAAACTTGCAACGCCAGACAGCTACCGGTCAGTCGCGAACCACTTTGGCGTGGGCAAATCTACCGTGGGGGTTGTTGTGATGCAAGTAGCCAACGCAATCGTTGAGGTACTGCTGTCAAAGGTAGTGACCCTGGGAAACGTGGAGGTCATCATAGATGGCTTCGCCGCGATGGGATTCCCAAACTGCGGTGGAGCTATAGATGGAACTCACATCCTTATCCTGGGACCAGACCACCAGGTCAGCCAGTACATTAACCGAAAGGGCTACTTTTCAATGGTGCTGCAAGCACTGGTCAACCATAGGGGACGTTTTACAAACATCAACGTCGGATGGCTGGGCAAGGTTCATGACACTCGTGTTTTCAGGAACTCTGGTCTGTTTAGATGGCTGCAGGAAGGTATTTACTTCCTGGACCACAAAATAACTGTGGGGGATGTGGAGATGCCTATAGTGATCCTCGGGGAAACCAGCCTACCCGCTAATGCCCTGGCTCATGAAGCCCTATACTGGCGCCCTGGACACTGAAAAAGAACTCTTCAACTATCGTCTGAGCAAGTGCAGAATGGTGGTGGAGTGTGCTTTTGGACGTCTGAAGGGGAGATGGAGAAGCTTACTGACTCACTGTGATCTCAGCGAAACCAATATCCCCATTGTTATTGCAGCTTGCTGTGTGCTCCACAATCTCTGTGAGAGTAAGGGGGAGGCGTTTATGTTGGGGTGGGAGGTTGAGGCAAATCACCTGGCTGCTGATTACGCCCAGCCAGACAGCCGTGCGATTAGAAGAGCCCAGCGGGACGCCGTGTGCATCTGGGAGGCTTTGAAAGCTAGGTTCCTGAGTGAGCAGGGTAACCTGTGACTATTAAGTTTGTTTACAGAGAAGCTGAACCTGCCCCCGTTTCTTTACCCAGTGAATGTTCACTATCCTCTCCAGTTTCATACCACGTTCACCCCATTTCCCCCCCTTCCAACACATGTTTAAAAATAAAATCACTGGAAATTTGTTAATGAACACCGTTTTCTTTATTACTGTTTTCGCGGTAAAGTGTTGAAACTGGGACGCAGACTGTGGTGGGGAGCGGGTGTAGTGTAGAGATGCAAAAGATGCTTCTAAACTCGAGGAATGACAGGCTCCTGCTTCTACAGTGGTCCGCACTGGTGGACTGGTTGTTTCAACGGAGCCTGCCACCCCTCCTGTTCGGGACTCTGTGTGTGGGGGCTATGTGACTTTGTGGCGGGGGAGGACGGTTACAGATCCCCTGCTGCATGGCTCTGTGATCCAGGATAAGGACCGGTGCATAAGATCTCTAACCGTCCTCCCCCGCCACAAAGTCACATAGACCCCCCACACAGAAAATGAAAACCACATCCCAGACTGACCAGGGTGCCTAGTGACTGCAATGTATGTGTGACCTGCTGCTGAACCTGCCCCCGTGTCTGTACCCTGGTAAAGGTGACTGTCCTCTCCAATTACCAACCCCCTTCCCCCCCTTCAAACACAGTCTCCTCTAAAAGAACATGATGGAAACAGTAATTAACAGAAACATATTTTTTATTAGCAAATGGACAGTTAGAGGATGAAACTGGGACGGGGGCTTGGGTGAGGTGGGAAGGAAAGGACTTATCAAATTTTGGGGAATGAGAGCCTTCTGCTACTTGAGCAGACTGCAGGGGTGGAGTGAGAGTTTTCACGGAGTCTGCTGCCCCTCCTTCTTGGTACTTTGGGTGAGGGGGGTATGGGACTTTGTGGCGGGGGAGGGTGGTTACGATAGACTGCAGCGGGGCTCTGTCCTCCTGCCTCCGGTCCTGAAGAACATCCACAAGGTGCCGGAGCGTGTCCGTTTGCTCCCTCATTAGTCCAAGCAGCGTTTGAGTCACCTGCTGGTCTTCCTGCCGCCACCTCTCCTCTCGTTCGCTGTGTGCTCGCTGGTATTGCGACATGTTCTCCCTCCACTGGGTCTGCTGGGCCGCATCGGCTCGGGAGCAGCCCATAAGTTCTGAGAACATGTCGTCCCGTGTCCTTTTCTTTCTACGTCTAATCTGCACCAGCCTCTGGGAGGGGGATGCTAGGGTAGGTCAGGAGACAGTCACAGCTGTGGGATGGGAAAAAGGGAGTGAATTCCTCAGAAAGATAATTTTTTTTTTGTGAACAAAGAATATAGTCTTTCTCTGTGAACAAGACCATGCACAGCACCTATCACATGCGCACTCAGGACAAGGTCGAATTTTTGGCCTTCGCATTCAGTGCCTGGGGTCTTGCAGTGCATATCAGACAAGCGGGGCAGGACAGCGGAATTTGGGTAGCAGGCTGACATGGTAAGCCGTAGACTTGTGGCTGCTTAAAACTTTAAAAATAGCACTGCCCTCCTTTCATGTTCAAAGCAATGCTCCTAGCGTTGGCCAGTTCCTGCTGTCAGCAATCCGGCAAGCATGAACTCTGCCCCTGTCCCACCCCCTTGCGGCTGTCCCCTGGAAAGATCCCTGTATGCTGCCCCTCTCCCGCCTCCACCGCATGGCTGTAAACCGCCGGTTACAGTTCTGTAAAGGAACAGGCAAGCAGTCCCAATAGTAACATTCCCCTAATTCTAAGCAGGTCACCATGAGCAACATCACTCTGATGAGGATTTCATAGACCGACGAAGAACGCATGCTTCGTAAAAGCCTGCGAAGACCAGGGCCGTATGCCGCCATGCTCTGCAAGGCAATGATCCCGGAGTACTTGCTGCTAGCCTGGCGCGGAAACGTTTCCTACTACGGAGGACACAACAAGACCGCTCTCCCAATAAACCTTATGCAAAGACTTTCCAATTACCTCCAGGAAAGCTTCATGGAGATGTCCCATGAGGATTTCAGCTCTATCCTCGGACATATAGACTGAATTTTACTGTAGCTGCACTGGCTTGGACTAAACAGTAGAGCGCCTAGGGCAAACCAATCATGATAAACCGGACATTGTTCGATTTTTTTGCAGTAGTTGCACTGCCAAGGACTTAAACATTAAGCGCCTAGGGCAAACTAATCATGAAAAACCCACTCTTAATATTAATGTTCTGTTCAAAATAAATGTTTACATGTTTAAAACACTTACTGACTGATCCTTCCCCTGATTCTGGGTCCGGGTTAACGACTGGGGACGGTTGGTAGGGGATCTCTGTGAGTTTGATGAAGAGATCCTGGCTGTCTGGGAAATCAGCGTTGTAAGCGCTGTCGACTGCCTCATCCTCCTCATCTCCTTCCTCATCTTCCCCGTCCGCTAACATCTCCGAGGAAGCGGCTGTCGACAATATCTCATCCTCTGAGTCCACAGTGAGTGGTGGGGTAGTGGTGGCGGCCACACCCAGGATGGAATGCTGTGCCTCGTAGAAACGGCATGTCTGGGGCTGGGATCTGGAGCGTCCATTTGCCTCTTTGGTCTTCTGGTACCCTTGTCTCAGCTCCTTGATTTTCACGCGGCACTGCGTTGCATCCCAGCTGTATCCTCTCTCTGTCATGGCTTTTGAGATCTTCTCATAGATCTTTGCATTCCGTCTTTTCAATCGCAGCTCCGAGAGCACGGACTCATCGCCCCACACAGCGATCAGATCCAAGACTTCCCGATCAGTCCATGCTGGGGCCCTCTTTCTATTCTGAGATTGCATGGCCATCTCTGCTGGAGAGCTCTGCATCGTTGCCAGTGCTGCTGAGCTCGCCACGATGTCCAAACAGGAAATGAGATTCAAACTGCCAAGACAGGAAAAGGAATCCAAATTTTCCCGGGGCTTTTCCTGTGTGGCTGGTCAGAGCATCCGAACTCGGACTGCTGTCCAGAGCGTCAACAGAGTGGTGCACTGTGGGATAGCTCCCGGAGCTATTAGCGTCGATTTCCATCCACACCTAGCCTAATTCGACATGGCCATGTCGAATTTAGCGCTACTCCCCTCGTTGGGGAGGAGTACAGAAGTCGAATTTAAGAGACCTCTATGTCAAACTAAATAGCTTCATTGTGTGGACGGGTGCAGAGTTAATTCGATTTAACGCTGCTAAATTTGACATAACCTCCTAGTGTAGACCAGGCCTTAATGTCTTCTGGGGAAAAGATTTGGTGTCGTATAGGAAGGATAGATGGTCATAGTCAGAGGTAGGCCAGAGGGGTGGATGAGGGTGGCAAACCAGTGGAAGGGACTGGAGCCCAAGCTAGCTTAGAATAAATTAAACCCTCTCATAAATTTGTCCCTTAACCTGTGTCCTTTGGAAAAGCAAGACTGAGGTGCAGTTTATGGGTTGTTTGGATGGGAGCAAATGCCTATGGGATGTTCAGGCCAAAAGCATGTCAGTATTCTGGAAAGGATTCATTTTATAGAGACACCTGCACATATCTGGGGATTATCTGCTGGAACTTCCCTTTTTCCTTTAAGTCATTGGTTTTTGTAAAGCGCTTTGAGATCTTCCGAGGGAAAGCGCTAGAGAAGGGCCAAGTAACAAACAAAAAATAATTTCCTTTTGGGGAAGGATTGGATATAAACAGGGTTAATGAAAACTTCCCCAGACCCTGTCACATTTGCACTGCTACCTAGGGGTGGTAGCCTTGTGGGTAGGTGGATCATAACAGCAGAGACAAGCGCTGTCATTGCCAATGGCTTCTAGGTGTCCTGATTAGGGATTATTTCTCAGTCAGTGCTGGAACTGAGCAATGAGGCAGACCCCTCGCCCTGTGACCAATGTGAAAGAGTCTTAGAGGCAAGAGAACATCTGATATTTACCACAGCTCTTTTGTCCAGCACTTTATTCACTATCCCTTTTGCAGGTTTCTTCAAAATACAACCAGGAGTTCCTTGTTTCTGCTCTATCGCCCATATCATAGGAACAAAGCTGATTTAATTGGCAGAAGCAGAGTGGGAGGCCCTGGGTGATAGCGGGAAGTATTTATTCCTCCTGGAAACTTCCATGTTTGGCACAAACATCTCAACCAGAGAGTGCTGCCTTTGGGCAACACTGATGGTGCCAGGGATATCTTCTGGGCCAGTGTCGTGTTCTTAGGTGTATTAGGAAACACCATGGAAGGGGCACCAGCCACAGCTATAAAGACCGGATAAAACCAGGCCACAACGATATGGACTATACACTAGGAACCAAATCTGCAACCTGCTCAAGGTTACACCAGCTCCTTCCACAACTCATTTGTTAATATCCTGTATCAAAATGCTATCTCTGCAGGGAGGACTGTTCTGATCACTAGTTACTCTGTCCAAGGAGCATTATTGCTAGGAATTGGCATAGCAATCAAGTCAGAAAAAAGAAGGGGGATAGAAGAGGCATTTGTGGAAAGTGGGACTAATTCAATACTCCTGGTTGAGAGAAGGATAAAAAATAAATGTTTTATTTCTCCAAATTAATCTCAAACATCACTGCTTCCTACCTGAATCATTCCTGCGAAGGTCAGACACAGGAATTAAAAATACAAGGTGCATGGGGACAAAGTGTTATTTTCTGAGATTTACTTCATCTCTTAAGAGGTACCAGGGTTTCTCCTTCATCTGCTGATTGTTCTTCAGTAGCTGGAGATGATTCCATTGATGTACTGTTGGGGGAGATCACAGTGCATGGAAGCATCTGGGGAGGTCCAGTAATTACAGCTGTGGGGACCCAACTTCACTGAGACTCAGTGACCTCCCCCCCCCCAGGTTATAAAGCAAGAGCTGAAAACCACTCTGGTGCCCCACGGGAGTTTCCACTCACAACAGACTCACCATTGAGTAGATACTGATATCTCCCCAGTTGGGGCTTTTCTGGGAACAACTCTCCCCCATTGGTGTCATTGCCTTGGGAAGGAGACTTGTTGCTGGGTCTGGCGCAAGGACATCTTCGGGGCATGGAGATGGCGCAGTGTACAATTAAAAGTCAAATAAGAGACAGAAGATTCTGAAAGTCCAGAAGGGACCATTGTGATCATCTCATCTGACTTTCTGCATAACACGGGCCAGAGAACCTCACCGAGTCATTTCTGCCGGACAGCCTGCCCAAATAACGAGGCCCAGATCAGGGACTGTTCCTCACCGTGTGTCTGTGCAGCGCTCGGCATAGCCTCCCATGGAGTAGGGGCCGTCGCTCTCTACATGACAGTGTGTGCCAGGTGCAGCGGGGCCTGATCTTGGTTGAGGCTACTACCATGAATGATCGTTTATTTTGAGTGATTGTGAGGCTGTGGTCGCAGAGTGGGGCAATTTTCATTCTCCTGCCATGGTGGTGGTGGTGGTGGTGGGGGGGTCCCTTTTCGATAGCTTGGGAAACCGCTGCTCCAAAGCAGTTAAGACACAAGATAAGGATCTGAGTGGAAACAGGTTTATTTGCATTATTGCAGAGGCATCTGAGGGGCAACGGAAGGGTAAGAACTGCACCCTACAGTCAAATCATTGAACAGGGCAAAAGCAAATTCCACCGTAGCGTGCTGTGTTATTCATGTTCAGGCTGAGCTGTGTGAGAGCACGGGACAGAAAGCATCAGGGCCGTTGTCGTGGAGGGTTTCTGGGAGCCTAGTACTGGGAGATGAGAAGAAAAGAAACATCCATCAGGACCAAAATACAGTGGGACCCCAATAAATCCTAGATTTTAAGGCCAAAAGAGACCAATATGAGCATCTAATCTGACCTCCTGCATCACACCAGAGAACCTCACCCAATAATTTCTACATTAAGCCCGTAACTTCAGTTTGAACTGGTGCATATATTTTAGAAAGATATCTAATCTTGCCTTAAAGACTTCAATCCACCACTTACCTAAGGAACTTGTTCAAAGAGCTAATCCCCCTCCCTGTTAAAAAATGCACCTTATTTCTAATCTGAATTCATCTTGCTTCAGCTTCCAGCCATTAGGCCTTCTTATGCCTCTGCTAGATTAAAGAGCTATCTACTATCAGAAGTCTCTTCCCCGGTACAGGTGATTATATGCCAGGATCAAGTAATGTTTAAACCTTCTCTTGGATAAACTAAATAGATTAAACACCTTGAGATGCTTTTTTTCCAGGCATTGAATCCATCTCAGGGCTCTTCTTGAAACCATCTCCAATGATCTCAACATCCTTTCCAAAGAATGAACACCCGAATTAGACATAGTGGGGCCAAGTCTCTACTGATGTAACTTCATTTAAAGTTAACGGAAAGTTTGGCCCCGTATTCCATTGTTGGCCTCATCAATTTCAGCTCCCTGCTACTATAACACTGCAGTTGCTAGGCTCTGGTGAGAGAACCTCAAAGCAAAGGTAGTTTCTGATTCATAGATATCTCAGACAAAGCATGCTTCATAGGAAACAATTTATCCTGACTTTCTAGGACAGTTGCCAAGAGCACTCCATTCTGGCTGATTTTAGAGGACCCTCTTGCGAGAGATTTCATGGGTACCCAAAAGAAATTATGGGACACTTTCATGCCTCTCTACTGGACTTGTGGGAGAAGAGATCATCTTCTGATAAGGCCATGGGAAATTGTCATGAGGCCCCTGCTGCCAGTTGATTATGTATTCTAGAATTCCTGGGACATCTCCCAGCTGCAATAAATTCCAGGTGATTTCAGAGGAACTTTTTGTGAGATGTTACACGAGTACTGAAGGGAACTGTAGAGATGTCAACATCCCATCGCCCCTGGCAATCTCCCTTAACCTCGCCGGAGCTACTGTGTGTTCACTAGGAGACTGCTCGAGGTAACACCCAGCAGCAATGCCTTCTGGGTGATACTGAAAGCTTTTTGTGTTCTGCATCGTGGATACCGGGGGAGGGCGAGGGAGGTCAACTTCCTGTAAGCCCTTTGGAGCAGCTGGTGATCCCAAAGTGCCTTTGCAACTTTGGAAAACAAAGCCAATGCTCCTTACCTGGCAAATGTTAACACGCGACAAACCAGCCAAAACATGGAGAGGTAATCTCTGCCACTTACACTGTTGCCTTTAAAGCTGTTGTCACTTACGGTGTTGCTCTTGAAACTAGTGAAGCCCAGCAAGTTGCCGAATATTTATTATATTATGGTAAAACCTAAAGGTCCCCAACTGATAATCAAATGACTCAATAAAGCTTTGGAATATTTAAACCAGCTGGGGATCTGGCCCCAACATCATTCTCATCCACTGCTGGAAAGGAATATAACCCTTGCAAAAGTTCATACATCCAAAGCCTGCATTAATTGTGTCACCACACTCAATTGATGAGATACAGGGGGACAGAAGTTGCCCTGAGAATTTTGCAAGCAAAGGGCGAGGCTGAGAGTGAGCAGCGGTGCAGGATACTCTTGACGTAAAGTGTGTTATTCAGAAAGCAAAGATGACTGTTGATACTCACCACTGGCTGGAATTGGTTGTTTTGCTACAACAGAAAGAGAAGATAGGAATGCATAATGTTCAGCTCCCCACAAGGGTAGCAGAGGTTGTACCATCAAGTAACTAGGGAAATTCTCACGAGGCCCCCAGTGGGGATGGGGATGTATCCCAAAACTCTTGGGATATCTCCCAGGTGCAATGCATTGTAGGTGTTTGTCAAAGACCCCCTTGCAAGATATTTCATGGGTGCCCAAAGGAATTGCGGAGAGGACAACATCCCATCAATCCTGGCAATCTCATATAAGCCTCCCAAATATGTGCTCAACCTGGGGACCCCCTGAGGTAGCTCCCAATAGAAGTGCCTACTGCGTGATATCAAAAGGTCTCCTCTGGTATGTCTCATTGCTACCCTGCTGACTGTGGGAGAGGGACATCAACCTACTATAAGCCTCTGGAGATTTTCCTAACCCCTGTGGAGTAAGAGGACTTCCCATGCTCCCTTTACAACATGGAAAAATGCAGCCAATGCTCCTCACAGGCAAAGTTTGACAGACATGAAACTAGCTGAAACGGGGCCCATTCACCTGGTCTGTGTGAAGCTACATAGCATGGAGAGGTAATCTCTGGTACTTACGCTGCTGTCATCAAAGCTGCCATCGCCCACGTTGCCGGTGTCCACGCTACCAGAGACCTGCAAGATGGGGAATATTTATTACGTGTATTGTGGTAAAACCTGTAGGGCTCCAGCGATATTCCATCTACCCTCTGGGGCCATGAACAATTTACAGCATCTGGAGATGTGGAGTATTGATTCCAGTGCTTCTCTACACAATTTACAGCAGTGGGAACATGGCCCAATTTATTCCAATGTAACTACGGCAAATTTACATGAACTGGGGATCTGCCCCAAAATCATTCTCATCCACTGGTGGAAACCAAGAGATAATCCTTGGTAAAGCTCCGACATCCCAAGGCTGCAAATTTGTTATACAAAGCCAGACTGATGGGATAGAAGGGGTCAGGATGGCAGTTGCGTACAGAGTTGTGCCAACAGACGGATGGGCTGTTAGTGAGCAGCGATACAGAATACTATTGAGACAAAGCATGATAGTCCGATAGCAAAGATAACGGCTGATACTCACCACTGAGCAGAATTGGTTGTTTTGCTACAACAGAAAGAGAAGTTAGGAATGCACATTGTTCAACTCCCCACCAGTAGCAGAGGTTGTACCATTTAGTAACTTCAGAATAGCCACACCAGATCAGACCAATAGGCCAATCTACCCTGATGACCCTCCCGGGGCTGGAACAGACGAACGGGCCCCAAAATGCCCACTATTCCAGTGCTGGCATGATCAATGCCATAGACATAGGTAATATCTCCTTGGTGCTACTCTAACACTTTAGCTCTTATACTATGCTGAGATCCCCTCACAGCGAAGTAGGTTTCTTATTCACAGATATCTGGGTCTCCTTTATTATTCCGCAAGAAACAAGCCACATGTTATTCCCACTCAGAAGACATGATGCAAATTTAATCTAATAGCAAAGGATTCAGCCAAGCTATTCTTGATAAGACACAATTTACCCTGAGTTCCTAGGACTGTTGCCAAGAGCAGAGCATTCCATGTGATTTCAGAAGGATCTCCTGTGAGAGATTTCCCAGGAGGCCACAGGAAATTCTCATGAGGCCCCCAGTGGGGTGCGTATGTGTCCCAAAACTCTTGGGATATCTTCCATGTGCAATGCCTTGTGGGTGATGTGCAAGACTGTCTGTCAGGATATTACAGGGGTTCCCAACGGAATAGTGGAGATGACAACCTCCCATCAACCCTGGAAATCTCATATAAGCCGCCCAAAGACGTGTTCACCTGGGGACCACCTGAAGTAGCTCCAAGCAGAATGCTTTCCAGGTGATATGAATAAGCCCCTTCTGGCATGCCTCTTTGCAATCCCAGAGACTGTGGGAGAGGAAGTCAATCTCCTATAAGTCTCTGGAGATTTTCATAAGCCCTGTGGAGTTGGTGGACTTTCCATGCTGCGTTCACAACATGGACAAATGCAGTCAATGCTCCTCAAAAGCAAACGTTACCATACATGAAACTAGCTGTAACGGGCTCCATTCACTGATGTGTGTGAAGCTACATAGCATGGAGAGGTAATCTCTGGTACTTACGCTGTTGTCGTCAAAGCTGCCGGCACCCACGTTGCCGGTCTTTACGCTACTGGAGTCCTGCAAAAGGGGGAATATTTATTATGTGTATTGTGGTAACACCTATAGGGCTCCAGCAGATATTCCATCAGCCTATTGGGGCCATGGACAATTTATAGCATCTGGGGATGTGGTGTATTGATTCCAGTGCTTCTCTGGACATTTTACAGCAGTGGGAACATGGCCCCATTGATTCCCATGAAACTATGGCAAATTTATATGAATTGCGCATCTGCCCCAAAATCATTCTCATTCACTGGTTTATTGCCCTGATATGTATAAAGCTACATGACGTGAGGAGGGGATCACTGATATTTATGCTGTTACTAACCTCGATACTAAATTGCTGCCCCTGGTTAAGGGGCAGGGTGTGTGGATGCCCACCGCACTGCCTTTGAGCAGGCTGGCGATTTGAACCAGTGGGACCCTGCAGAAAAGCCCTGGTATCTAGCTCCCTTGCTGGGTCCCAAGGTCATAGATGCTGTCAGCCAGATGGGTGGTGTAGTGGACAGGCTTCCACTCCTGACCCCAGCCTATATGTCTGTTTGTATTCTCCTGGGCTCAGGCCCCTCAGACCCCCAGTGGGAGCGGAAGGTGGTGGTCAATGGGGAGACGTTTCTGGGGTGGTGAGACCCTGGGACAGAGAGAACTGTTGTCAGGCTCTGGGTTGTGCAGCCTCACCAGATGCTGAGGGGCTGTGTGACCTGGGTGAAGGTCCCAGGGATGAAGTCCCTCGCTCTGCGTATGGCCCAGATCCCTGTGCAGACACAGGAGGGGTCGGGCTGGCTGGTAGTTAGGGTTCTCCAAGATATGGGCTGTGAAGTCCTGTTGTGAGATGACTGTCTCTCTTTGGGACAGGATCCAGGCCCTGCTCCTGTAACAGCCGAGGATCTGAATTTGAATCCAGGGAACCAACTGGCTGAGATTGAAATTGTCAGTGAAAATGCAAATGACATGGCTGGCATGGGGGAGGAGCTGCTAAGCTTGGGATACCCGCCTGTCTGTAACCAAACCCCTGGGGCTGAGTGGCAGGGAGAGATGCTCCCCACCCCCCTGCACACCAGAGAGGGGGCTCACACAGGCTCTGGTGCTGTGACCAATGCAGGGAGCTCGCTGCCTGCTCCCACTGGGACAGCAAGGGCAGCGCTGAGCATGGTGGGAGCCGAGACCCCAGCTGAGTTGGGGGACACACAGGCAGGGCAGGACGGCTGCCAACCAGGTTTGCCTTGTCCAGAGGTGCTGCTGGGAAGTGATTCCATGGCAGGGATGGAGCTACCAGGGACAGGGCTCAGCGGGGCTGTGACCGCAGGCCAGCCAACGAGAGGGAACAGGTCCCACTCCCTTCCCCAGCAGCTGAATTACAGACCGAGCTGCAGAAGGATCCCTCCTTGGAGAAGCTGAGGGAACTTGCTGGCACAGCGCTGCAAACCCCCTTGGGGAAGGCTGCAGGGACAGAGTCCTGTGGGAGAAGAGATCCCTGTACCGGGAATGGGCTCCCCAAGGGGAAGTAGAACTGTGGGGAATCAGGAGGCAGCTGGTGGTGCCCCAGAAGTATTGCTGCAGGTTATTGTACCTGGTCCACGATGTCCCTCTCTCAGGACACCAGGGGATCCAGTGCACAAGGCAGCAGCTGCTGCAGAACTTTTACTGGCCCAGAGTCTGTGACGCAGTCCAGCAGGTCCTCAGACCCCTGCCAGGGGGTGGGGAAGGCCCGGGATAAGGGTGAAGCTCTTTTGAGACCCCTGCCCATCATAGAGGAACCTTTCCAGAAGGTGACTATGGACATAGTGGGGCCCCTCAGTAAGGCAACCTGTTAGGGGAAGAAATACATCCTGGTGGTGATGGATTTCCCCACCCGCTACCCAGAGGTGGTGGCTCTGTCCTCCACCGAGGCAGACACCATGGCAGACGTGCTGTTGACCATCTTCAGCAGAGTTGGGGTTCCCAGCGAGGTCCTTACAGATCAGGGGTCCAATTTCAAGTCAGCCCTGCTCTGGGGCTTGTGGGAGAAAGGTGGGGTCTGGCCCACCTGGGCCGCTGCATATCACCCTCAGTCCAACAGGCCTGTGGAGAGATTTTATGGGACCCTGAGGATGATGCTGAGGACTTTTATGAACCAGCATCCGCAGGACTGGGACAAGTAGCTGCCCCACCTGCGGTACAGGGAAGTGCCCCAGGAATCCACAGGGTTCTTCCCTTTCAAGCTGCTGTATGGGAGGAGAGTGAGGGGTCCTCTGGGCCTGGTAAGGGATGATTGGGAGGAGAAGGGGAAGACCCCCAGTGGATCTCCCAGGGCCAGATTAACTTTTTGTGGGCCCCCGTGGGGAATGAAGGGGTCAGGAGCAAGAGCACAGTGGGCAGGGAGGATTTGATTTAAATCATTAGTCAGGAAGACTTGATTTAATCATGGTTTTCTACATAAAAGTGCGTTCTTGTTGGTTGTTATAACCTTAATACATAGTCTTCACAACTCAGAGATAGATGTAGGTTTCATTTTTAGAAGGTACACCCTATACATGTTTAAAGAGTGATTTATTTTGGTGAGTTTTACAGCTATATCAGAAAATGAATGATTGTTTGGTTATTTCATTTACCAAAGATAATTGAAGCAGATATTTATGAAGTCACTGGGAGGTGAACTATCTCCAGTTCAACAGGTTAATCATTAATATTTGGAGGATTTTCTTGCCAGGCTGTATTAGGAGGCGAACATCATCAGACAGACATTTAAATTATTTTATTTAACTAAAACAACAATGTTAAGTATTCTGGATTTTTTTCTTCAACAGCAAACATAATATTTTAACAGAAAAGCATCTGTCCCTCGCTTCTCACATTTATCTCCAGACTTCTTCTTGTCCAGATCTATTCCGCCCCCAACAATCTTCTGTTCATTGAACTTTTTGAAACTTTTCACTTAATAGAGAGAGGTAAGGCATTGATTCTGTGTACACACATTTGCAAAGGGACAGTAGAGTTGAAGTCTGTTATTTCTCACTTCTCTATCTATCTATATTTATTTATTTATTTTAAAACATTTTTGCTGTTAACAAGCATGTTACCTGTGGAGACACAAATCCACAGTTTGAGACCTGCAAAGCTAAGCATCTCTGATGGTATCTTCTGGACTGAGCACTGAGTCCCATTAGGTAGATAAAAAGATTAACCTAAAAAATCTGTACAGAAGCCCCTGGAACCCCCCCAAAATTGGGTCCCTAATCCATGAACTATTGGAACTCATTTATAAAACTTCTCTTAAACATTACACAAATAGATTGTCTCATACTGTAGAATTATAATTTATAATCACTATTCCATGATGAGATATAATGTATCTTAATTAAAAGTATCATTAGATAGTTTTTTCCTAAAAAACTTCGATTTAAATTTAAAAAAATCTGTTTTTTATTTTTTTTTATCCCCCCTGACAGCGGGGCACGGTGTGGGGGGGAGGGAGGATTGGTCCCCAGCTGCAGCGAGGGAGGGGCCAGGGGCAAGATGAGCACAGTGGGGCAGGAGCTAGGGTTGGTTCCTGGAGCACTGGAGGGGCTGGGGATAAACTGCAAGCACAGCAAGGCTGGGGAGGGGGTTGTTCCCCCCCACCCCTGCCCACATAGAGCGGTTATCTACCTTCTCCCTCATTCTAGCCCATTCTCTTCGTGTCTCTCTGCACTGAGCTGAGGATGGGGGTGCACTGAGCACAGGGCTGGGGTGCAGGGTCTGGGAGGGAGTTAGGATGCAGGAGCAGGCTGGGGGTTGGGGTGCAGGGTCTGGCCAGGAGCTAGGGTGAGGGAGGGGGCTCAGGGTTGGGGCAGGAAGTTGAGGTGTGGAGTCCTTACCTGGGGCAGCTCCCACTTGGTGTGAGGGTTTGCAGATGGGAATGGGGGGGGGGCAGGAGCTCCCGTTTGATGCTCAGGGTGGAGGTGGGGATGTGGGTGGTGCAGGAGTCAGGGCATGGGGTGTGGAGGGGCTGGGGAAGTTTGAGGGGATGCAGGAGTCAGGGCAGGGGGCTGGGAGGTGTAGGGGGTGCAGGAGTCAGGGCAGAGGACTGGGGGTGTGAGGGGTGCAGGGGGCTGGGTGTGTCTGAGGGGTGCAGGAGTCAGGGCAGGGGGCTGGGGGTGTGTGTGTGTGGAGTGCAGGAGTCTGGGAAGAGGGCTGGGTGTGTGGGGGGGATGCAGGAGTCAGGGCAGGGGGCTGGGGTGTGAGGGGGTGCAGGAGTGAGAGCGGGGGGCTGGGGGGGTAGCGGGGGTGCAGGGTCTGAGTATGTGTGGGGGGTGCAGGAGTCAGGGCAGAGGGCTGGGGGGTAGCGGGGGTGCAGGGTCTGAGTATGTGTGGGGGGTGCAGGAGTCAGGGCAGAGGGCTGGGGGTGTGAGGGGGATGCAGGAGTCATGTTACCAGATGTGCCCATTACTTTGGGGTATGCTCATTTATTTGGGTTACTCCTCTGGGGAAGGGGGTTCTGTAATCCTGTCAATGTACTGCTTGTGTCACGTGTGTTTACATATGGAGCTCTACTTCTCCCTTCTGCAAGTCCCCTCCCAATGGAGCTATCCTGCAGGACCTAGGGTCCCTAGGGCTGGGTTACTCCCACCCCAGAACCGGATGAACACCCACACACCCATACGTACATTAACAGAGCAAGTCTGAGCAGACCGGGTCAATCAGCACGGTCAAGCTGACCCCTTATATGTCTCTGGACTCACTGGGCTGGAGGAAGCAGCACTTTCAAGCTGTCTCTCCTTATATGCCCTTGGGCTCCATGGACTGGGTCAAGCAGCACTTTCAAGCTGTTACCCTTCTGCGTCCCAAATTCAGCACGTCCCTATCCCCACTCCTCCAACACAATTGTACTGGCAGTAACCTACTCCATGAGCAAACCCCACAGTATTTTGGGCGCTGCAGGGATCTTTAGCTTAGGTAAAAGAAGCATTGCTGTTGAGTGAATGGGGGAAGCTAAAAACACAAACGAGTAAAGTTCAGCAAGAGAGAGAGAAGCAACCAATTTAACCATAGAAGTTATTTATTGTTAATACCTAAGGTAGAAAGGAAAACAGAGAAAGAGAGAGAAAGAGGGGGGGTCTCACCCACTCCACAAGGCTTGAACTGGTCGGGGTTCCCAGGTGATGGTGGTAGTGGAGGGTCCGGAGTGCTGGAGACGGGCAGAGCCCCCAGCACGATCAGTCAGGAGAAGATGACGTTCCAGTGGAACTGATGCATAGTGTGGATCTAAGCATCAGAACCCTGACTAGAGGTTGAGTAGGGATTTTTGTAGAGAAATTACAATGGTTGAAGGGAGAACACTAGATTTGTTTATAGGTAAGCTGATGACTCAAGGGTTTTCTTTAGACTAGACAATAGGAGCTGATCACTCTTGGCTATGGGTGGTTTTTCTTCCAGGGAGCTCACAAAGCAACTAGGCTGCTTCAGTATTTGGATATCAATTAAGGATTCACGACTAGAATTGCTCTGATCACTGCTGAGCTGGGTGTGTGCAGGCGTAGGTTCATTAGCATCTGGAGCAGAGATTCCCAGGATGCAGTGCTTCCCTGCTTTTTCTGGTCCCAGAATTCAGTGTGGTTCTCTGTTCTCCATTCTTATGCTAATTGAGATGTCTTCCTGTCCCATCTTTCATGCAGATGAGGCTAGGGGAGTTGTCTCTGCTCTCCATTCTGTATGCTAATGGAGATGTCTTCATCTTGTCACCCTTGTCAGGAGGGGTCTAGGTGTGTCTCCCAACACCCTTCACTGCTCTCTGCAAGTTTTCTTTTTCTGATGGGTTTTGGTTTAAGCAGAGGCTGGGGGAGGGTGTCTTTGATGAGTCTGGCTGGATACTGCACCCTGGTTCCCCAGGAACACAGAGGTCTCTGGTATCAGTCAGGGCAGAAGGCTGGGGGTGTGAGGGGTTGCAGGTGGGAATGTTGGGTGGTGCAGGAGCTCCCTTTTGGTGCTCAGGGTGGAGGTGTGAGGGGATGCAGGAGTCAGGGTAGGGGGCTGGGTGTGTGGGCTGGGGTCGTGGGGGTGCTCCCAGCTCCCTACCCTGAGTGGCTCACGGCAGGGGGCGGGAGGGGGTATGCCCCGATTCCAGCCCCTTCCCCAAGGCCCCATCCCCGCCTCGTCTACACCTCCTCCTCTGAACAGCAAGCGCACTGCGGCTCCACTCCTCCCCCTCCCCCTCCCTCGTGCGGGCGATCAGCTGTTCAGCGGCAGGGGAAGCACTAGGAGTGGGAGGGTCGGGAACGCGGCACGCTCTGGGGAAGAGGTGGGGGAGGGGAGAGCTTGGCTGCCATCAGAGCCTGCCCTGCTGCAGGATCTGGCAAGACCCAGCTTCTGCCCCCACAGGAGAGAGAGCGGTGGGCAGGAAGCGGAGAAGAGCGGGCTGGGCCGGGACCCCTTTGGAGTGTAGGCCCTGTTCTTCCCTGAGATGGGAGCCAATCCTTCCATCAAGTGTCCTCCATTCAGAGTCACTGGAGAAGAGCCCAGAGCCTGGAGAGAGAGGTCAAGGACATGCTGGCTTTAGAGGTGATGCAGCCGTTCAACAGCCCATTGGCCTCGCCCGTGGGGCTGGCCCCCAAGAAAGACGGGTCAATCTGGTTCTGTGGGGACTATCAGAAGCTTAATGCCATCATCCGATGCCTACCCCATGCCTAGGCCTGGTGAGATTTTAGACAAGCAGCGGGGGCTCATTACCTCTCTACAATGGATCTCACCAAGGGCGACTGGCAGGTGCCTGTGGGCCCAGATGCCAGGTTGAAATCTGCCTTCACCACCCCTTTGGGGCTCTTTGAGTTCCTGGTCCTGCCTTTTGACCTCAAGGGGGCGTCAGCCACCTCCCACCGCCAGGTGGGTCGGTTATTGAGGGGGATGGAGAACTTGACCCTGGCATACATTGTCGATATCTGTGTCTTTAGCCAAACCTGGGAGGAACACGTGTCCCAGGTGAAGACAGTGCTGGGCTGCCTCAAGGAGGCAGGACTGCCAGTAAAAGCTGGAAAGTGTAAGGTGGAGATGGCAGAGGTGTCGTACCTGGGCCACAAGGTGGGGCGCGGTTGCCCAAACCCAGAGCCGGTCAAGGTGGAGATGATCAGAGATTGGCCCATTCCCCAGACTAAGAAGCAGGTCCAGGCCTTTATCAGGATGGCGAGGTACTACCAGGGGTTTGTACCCCACTTTACCTGCCCCCATCACTGAGCTATGTGACTTGAATAATCTAAATTCATTAACTTTCAATTTTTCTACAAGTTCCTCAGTCTCAGTTTGCACCAAAACATTGCTAATTATAGCAGTACATTTATCTTTCTTTAATGTTACAGCCTCAGCAATTTTGGAATCAGGGAAACATTTTTTAACGACTTCAGTCAAGTGTTCCACAGGTTGAATACTGACATTGGGCACGGATCGGCGGGTAGCGATCGATCTATCGGGGATCGATTTATTGTGTCTAGTGTAGATGCGATAAAATTGATCCCCAATGGCTCTGCCGTCGACTCCAGAAATCCACCACGGTGAGAGGCGGAAGCGGAGTCGATGGGGGAGCGGCAGCGGCCGACTCGCCGCTGTCCTCACAGCCAGATAAGTCGACTTAAAATACACAACTTCAGCTACGCTATTCACGTAGCTGAAGTTGCGTATCTTAGGTTGACACCTCCCCTCCCCCCGTAGTGTAGACCTAGCCATTGTGTTCAGCAAAGTAACAGGCCATTCTAATCTCTGCATTTTTAACTTGCTCTTCAAATTTTTGTGCTTTTTTAATTTCACAAGCTTGTTTATTAAACATAGCATCAATTTTCCTTGTATTAGATACTGTCTCAACCGTTTGTTTATGTTTTTTTACCATTAGCGTGCTTATCTAACTAACTAGTACCTGCCTAGATTTTTATATCACAACATTTGCAATAAGTTAAAAAACAATTGTTTTCTACTTTCCGCAGCCAGTCTTTGTATTTACCTTCTTGAAGCCACCAGTCTTGAAAGGCTTTTTTCAAAGTATATGGCTTCTCTTTTGGTGGAAGTTCTCCCCGAGTCTTCAATACTCTGTTGGGGGTGCTCTCCCGTTGTTTTCGTTTCATTTTTGTTTAGATGTGGAAGGATCTTTGTCTACTCCTGCAGTCCTCTTCCTCTTCTCACCAGCCTTTATGTTAGATTAAAAAATGGAAAGAGATCTCTGAAATAATGGAATGCGATAATTAGTTTAATGTATATTTCAGTTTATATTTAAATCAAAGAAGGGAACATAATATAACCTAACACAATAGGCCAAGATATTTAATATTTGCCTGGAGGAAGGTGCTGTTACAAATTTGTGAACAGCCAAACGCTCTGGTCCTCATTCTCTGTCGAACTGCAAGGAAGAAATACAAAATTTTAGAGTTTTAATGACCGATCAAGAAATTAATCATAATCAGTAAATATTGCAATATATTTAATTATTGGAAGAAACCTTACCTAGAAGATACATTTGATAACCATCTCCTCATTACCCGTCAGCCAGCTGTTGCTGAGGTTGGTTTGTTGTGAGTGCATGGGCGCACTTGTCACTTCACTTGTGCCGTCATGATATAGTACGTTGAAGTATCACCAATAGGAGAGCAGCACAGCCTGATTATGAAAATCACGTGACAAATATTCACCAATGGAAGAACGCATTTTGAAGGAAATTTAAAAGAAGCACAAATATTTACTTTTTATGAAATTTTCCCAGGATTATTTAGGTTTTGAAAGAAAATTTCCAATTTCCCAAATTGAAACATTTTACTCAAAAATTCCCAGATTTGGGGAAATTTCCTAGGATATAGAAGCGCTGCCCTCAGGCCCGCGCACCCAGTTTCTCTCACCCTCTTCCCCCTCAGCCCCCCGGCCCCGGCACGAGGAAGTAGCGCGCGCTGTGTGTGTGTGGCAGGACGGGCTCGCGCTGCCGGCAGTGGGGGTAGAAGAGAGGGGGAGGAGGCAGCGTGTGCGCACACAGGCGGGCATGGAGGGGAGACAGCGTGAGGCGCTAACAGCCAGAAGCGGCCCTCCCTCAGTAGCAGCAGGGGGAGGGGCGCTGGAACAGCCCCCCCACCGTCCAGCCTGGAGGCAGCATCAGTGGGGGAGGGGCACTGGAACAGCCTCTTTCTGCTGCTCCCTCAGAGCCCGAGGGCTGGGCACCAGGGAGCAGCTCCCTCCCCTCTTCCTCTCCACACAATCGGGGGTGGGGGGAGCAAATGAGGGAGACAACCACGTGGACAGTGGGGCACGGCCCCTCCCCCAGAATTGGTGGGTGTCACCCCCATGGCCCTGTTCCCCTCATGGGGAGGGGTCATTGTCCCCTCTGAACCTGGGGGTTGAGGGGCCCCCTCCTGCAGTGTGAGGGGCTGTGGGACTGGGAGGGACAGTTTTTTACAGTGCTAATATTTGTAATACAAAATAAATATAAAGTGAGCACTGTACACTTTGTATTCTGTGTTGTAATTAAAATCAATATATTTGAAAATGTACAACACCTCCAAAATATTTAAATAAATGGCATTCTGTTATTGTTTAACAGTGCGATTAATTGTGATTAATTTTTTTAATCGCTTGAGAGCCCTCGTTATTACACATTATGTGATCTTTGGTTCCATTTTGAATTTGTCTCCATTCGATTTCATTGAATAACCCCTTGTTGTTGTATTACAGTTACATGGGCTTGTCTTCACTGCAAAGCTAACTTGAGTTATCACTTGAGTGTTGCCCCAACTCAAGTCCAGACCACACACAAATACCCTTACCTTGAGTGTAGTGAGCTTTTCATTGGAGCTGGCTGGCCTGTCATGAGATATAGGCTAAAGCTAAAGTTAGTGCAACTCGCCAGCTGCTAACATGACGTCTCTGTAGTGACGCAGGCTACTCAAGTACTGCTCATCCTCCAGTGCCTTCACATGGTTCCCCTGGAGTGCAAAGAAGGGGCAGACAAGTTATCCCGCAATTCACTAGGAAGGTATCCAAAAAGAAGCTTACTACAGGTCAAAGAACCCTGAGATGTGCCCCCAGCAGCCCTAGCGTCACACGGGGTGAGTGCAGAGTCAGTGTGGATATAGCAGTGGGAGGGGGATATTACAGCGTGGCTGTTCGCACTCGAGAGGTGTAACTTGCATGTTCATAACTCAAGTTAACTCTGCAATGAAGATACAATTTAAGGTCCTTTTGAGCCTAAAGGTGACACAGAATCAGGGTTGGAAGGAACCTCAGGAGGTCATCTAGTCCAACCCCTGCTCAAAGCAGGACCAATCCTCAGACAGATTTTTGCCCCAGATCCCTAAATGGCCCCCTCAAGGATTGTACTCATAACCCTGTGTTTAGCAGGCCAATGCTCAAACCACTGAGCTATCCCTCCCCCCTTTATATCAAGGAGTACTGAAGGGCTGCCTCTTGAAGGATACCACAGGGGGAAATGATCCCTCCTAACCCTGCCCAGGGACTTGAACCCTGGACCCTCAGATTAAAAGTCTGATGGTCTACCAAATGAGCTAAACTCAGACCCATTCTAAGGCCATTAGACAGGAAGCCTGGTCCAGTGGTTAGGGCCCTCACCAGGAATTGAATTCTTTGCACTGCTACAGAGCTCTTGTGTGACCTTGGGCAAATCACATAGGCTCTCTGTTTGCCATTCGCAAAATGAGGGTAGCAGCACATCCCTACCTCATGGGGACGTTTTCAGGAGAAATACATTAATACTAGCCAGCTGGGGATCGCAAACAGGGGAGTTTGACAGGGTGAGGTGATCTCCCTGCTGAACGAACAATGGGCGAGTACTCATCTTGGGGTGAGTCAGGTTGTTTGGCTGTTTGTATTTCTCTTTCTCTTTCAGGTTATTTAAGTTACAGGGTCAGTTGGGATTGTGTGTCTGAGGACTGTTTGAGCCTTTTCCCCTGGATCATCCTTGATCAGCCTCAATCAGCCTTGTGATCACCCTCCCCTTGTGTGATTAACGAGGGGGTAGGGCTGACCTAGGAGAGAAGGCCTTAAAAGCCAGAGGCTAAGCAACCACGGGGAACTAGCGAACAGGGGTGTTTGAGAGGGAATTTGTGGGAGGAGACGTAATATAATTGCTATGGTTAGGAAGGACCGCATCGCCAGTGCCAACACTGCTCCTGTCTCCTCCACCTGCGCCGGTACCCAGACAGAGAACATAACCATGGATGCCTCTACCCAGATCCTGCTGTGCATTTGCAGAGACTGTGACCTGCATTTCCCACTCATAGAAAGCCGGTAAATATGAGTCAAGAGTGTAACACTGTTGCAAAAAAAGCTAACATCATTCTGGGATTTATTAGCAGGAGTGTTTTAAGAAATACATGAGAAGTGATTCTTCCGCTCTACTTTGCTCTGATTAGGCCTCAGCTGGAGTATTGTGTCCAGTTCTGGGTGCCACATTTCAGGAAAGATGTGGATTAATTGGAAAAAGTCCAGAAAAGAGCAACAAAAATGATTAAAGGTTTAGAAAATATGACCTATGAGGGAAGACTGAAAAAACTGGGTTTGTTTAGTCTGGAAAAAAGAAGCCTGAGAGGGGACATGATAACAGTGCTCAAGTACATAAAAGGTTGTTACAAGGAGGAAGGAGAAAAATTGTTCTTAATCTCTGAGGCTAGGAAAAGAAGCAATGGGTTTAAATTGCAGCAAGGGAGGTTTAGGTTGGACATTAGGAAAAGCTTCCTAACTGTCAGGGTGGTTAAGCACTGGAATAAATTGCCTAGGGAGGTGATGGAATCTCCATTATTGGGGATTTTTAAGAGCAGGTTGGACAGACACCTGTCAAGGAAGGTCTAGATAATACTACGTCCTGCCGTGAGTGCAGGGGACTGGACTAGATGACCTCTCGAGGTCCCTTCCAGTCCTATGATTCTAAGATTTGGAGAGCAAAATGGCATCCTCAGCACAGCATGACTCACATGTATGTTGCATACGACATCACGCCTCATAGACGATGCCAATTTGCTCTACTAAATGGCATCTTCCATGCCGCATGACCTCATACGTGTGGTATGTGGAGGGTCCTGCTGTGTGGAGGATGCCACATCATAGAGCAAAATGGCATTCTCAATGTCTCATGACTTCACATGCATCGTCCATGCGAGGTCATGCTGTGCGGAGGAAAATGGATTGCTGCACCTCTATCTGCTGATGCCTGGGGTCATGACAAATAGTTAGGGAACCGCTGTGGGGAAGGTTGAAGGTACTTTTCTGGGGAGGGACTAATAGGGCTGTGTTGTTACTTTAATTGATTGATATGGGTGAGTTGAGGCACCTGGAGATTTTTCTTTGGCATTTGTTTTATCATTATTTAAATGTATTTTCAGAAGTGACTAGTGATTTTGGGGGCACAACTCAAAACGCCTTTTGCAGAGCATCCAACCTGTGAAAATCAGCTCTCTTTGAAGGCATGTCAATTTGGGCTTCCCAGAATCACTAGTTACTTTTGAAAAATGTTGGCCTGATATAAAGGGCACTTTAAAATGCCCTGTTTGTGTGAAGATACCTTGTAGGTATAAATCACAAATACATGGAGTGTCACCAACAATCAGCCACCACTAGAGGGAGCAGAGAGCCACAATGTCTAATAATGGTGATCATACCCTCATCACCATGAGCTAAAAGCTGCCCTGGCTGCGAAAGCTCGTCCCAACTTTCCGAGTTCCATTGCAGCTCAAATCCTCATATGGACCATCTCTTCTGACAAAACTCGCCTGGGAAGGAGCCATCGGGGGGACTGAACCCTGGCTAGCTACATCTGAAATCACGCCAGAGCTGAAAGAGTTCTATTTGTTTGTGCAAAGTTAGTTGCTGACTAATACACCTGTATGTTGTCCTGCTGCTAGAGGACACACAGCCACACAGGGTAGGCATGGGTCCCCAAAGGATTCCCAAGGGAAGGGCGAGCCAGAGTGAAGGGCATTGTGTTTAGGATGTTTGTGGGTTTCTATATGATCTGCTCTCTCTGTGTATTTCTTGTGCTTAAGTAAAGTGCAAAAGTATTTTAGAATCCCATGTAAAGTCTGTTTCTCCATGTTACATGTTTCACCTTATCATGGCCCCCTGGGAGAGTTAAACTGGAAGGCTCCTATCTTTGGGGGGATTCTGGAAGAGGGTGAGTTTAAGCTACAGGGGAGTCAGAGGAGTCCGCACTGATTCTAGCAACTGGGAGGTTGGACGTCATGGTTGCAACTCTCAGGAGGGGGTGCTAGATAGATCAGCACCCTGGGCGTGTGCATAAGGACCCCAAGACAGGGCCAGTCTCTCGGCTCCTGTCTGTTCAGACTCTGGAGGCTTGAAAGACATGGAAACCAGTGGCTGGGTCCCCTCACAGCAGTCTGGTGGGGAAATGGATCAAAGCTTTGACAGCTTCCTAACAGGTTGTGTGGAAGTGGCTGCTTCTGCAGTCCCAATCCAGTGGAGAGGGGTTCAGGAAGAGCTGCCACTTTATTTCCAGCAGCGGTCCACATGTTGTGAGTGGAGTGATCAAAAAGAGCAGCCCTGCTCCCATCTGCTTTGCAAAATATTATTCTGTTCCCTAGGTTGGGATTTGCAGACAGACCGAAGGAAGTTAGGTATCCAGCTCCCCTAACTGCTTTAGGATTCTTTGCAAAGCCCAACCCCAATGTCTTTTGGGGAAAAGATTTTGTGTCTCACATGAAGGATAGAGGGTGACAGTCCGGACGTAGGGAGCTGGGCTGGAAGAGGCTGAGAAGCCAGTGGAAGTGGCTGAAGTCCGAAATAACTTAGAACAAATTAAACCTTCATATGAATTTATCCCTAATCTGTGTCCTTTGAAGAAGCAAGACTGAGGTGCAGTTTATGGGTTGATTTAATGGGAGTGGTGTCTAGTCTGATGTTCAGGCCAAAAGAGTGTAACAGTTCTGGAAAAGGATCATTTTATGGAGTGCAAGGAGGCACCTCTAGACTTTAGGGATTATGCGCTGGAACATCTACCCTGAAAGGAAAAATTGCCACATGTTCTCTCACTCACAGCCCTGGTAGTGTAGTTCTGTAGCTCAGTTTACAGATACTCTTCCCTCCTGCTCTTCTGGGTTTGTGTGTCACTCCATTATTCATTTTCCCCAGTGCTGCTGCTGTCCCGGTTTCCTCACTGAGGGAGAGGGAGCAATACTGGAGAACAGAGTGTCTTTCCCCCCATACAGTAATCATTGCCTACAAAGAGTTGGGAATTGAATAACAATAGTTTAAGCGTTTACAGTGGAGCAAATCCTATCCCAGCCTGGAAGGGAATTTAATTTACTAAAAAGTAAAAAAAACAGCTACTGAACATTTTTATGCATTTGTATTTATTTTAATATTTGCAACGCGCTCGCCATCCCCCAGGGCAGCTGCGGGACAGAGCTCAGTGTCCCTCCGCTCTCTGTTACATCAAAAAGCATAAAAAATCAATGACGGTCACAGTAATCAGCTACTAAAAACTCATAAACTCATAAACTCCCACCTGTTTATGCTCTCTGTATGTGTGTATATATATCTCCTCAATATATGTTCCATTCTATATGCATCCGAAGAAGTGGGCTGTAGTCCACGAAAGCTTATGCTCTAATAAATTTGTTAGTCTCTAAGGTGCCACAAGTACTTCTGTTCTTCTTTTTAGTAATCAGCTAGCGGCCCATTCAGTATGATTCATGATTTTCAGTCAGCGTTTGATTGGTGGGAGAGTTGTGAAGCAGCAGCGCAGGAAACGTAATGGCAGGTGTCGTCATCGAAGTCAGCCAATCCGGTTTCGTCAGCGTTTGAGTTATTAATTCATAATTCTTAGTCCTGGGGAGAGATGGCAAACGGTCATTATGGTCCTAGTAACCCACAGGGAATCAGACAAGAGCCCTCCCCCACTCCCTGAAGGAGTTTAGTCCCTTTCTAGCCCCGTACAGCTGTGTGTGGCAGACAGCATTTCACTTACAGTATTGTGTGTTGTACAGCAGTGTCCTTTACAAACTGCTACTGATGGCATTGGATGGGGAAATGAAGGAGGAGAGGGCAAGAGGAGATTTGGGAGGGCTGGAACTGAGCTCTTGGATTTGTTAAAGGGAAGGGCTATTTTAGAAATTAAAACTTTCTTTGGGGGATTTGAGCTACCACTGGGATTTATGCGCTGGTTCCCACACTCCTCAGATCCCTGTCAGTGTGTCAATATTTACACACAGAGGGAGGGGATGCTGTTTCAATGAGACAGCATTGCACTTCCCAGCATTGCATTCAATGGAGAAGGTGACAGGAGGGAAGGGGAAGAAGCCGTGTGTGCTTGAAGGGGGCAGCCCAGTGATGTTGAGAGTAGCCCTCTGCCCTGCTCCTGATCTGTGGGGCATGAACCTGGTGGTGAAGTGGCTGCTGTGAGATCAGGAAAACTGGTTGTGGAGAGGAAGCATGTCACAAAGCCAGTGCAGTACATTCTTCCAGGTTTGGCTAATGGAAGCCCCAGAACACGCACGGAATTGGCGCCTTTGCTCCTGATAGGCAACAACCACACTGTTCCCCAGTTCTTTTGGGCCCCTATTCTAGGGCCTCCACATCTCTGGTGATTCTCCATCCTTCTAACCTCTCTTCTCCCACAGCCCTCAGTTCAGGTCTTCTGCGAGAGGGCTCCCCACAGTGTTCCACACTTCAGGCACCTTTGCCTGTAAGTCCTACCCCTGCTAAGCAACATCTCCTGAGAGCCTCGATCTAGAAATAACCCTCTGCTTCTTGGCTCAGCCTGCCCTGACTCAGCTAGTTTGTCCCCTTTACCTAGGGACCTCTGCACACACCTTCCGTTCAGCAGGGTTTCCCAAAGTGAGTCCAAGTCCCATATTCAAAATTGACGTAGGCACTTAGGAGCCTGAGTCCTGGTGAAAGTCCGGGGATATGAAGTACCGAAGTGAACCTCACTTTTGAAAACGCAACTTACAGTCTTAAAACATGTAGGCGCTGGTGAGGACTCTACACAGGATATTTTTCTTTAAGGTGTGCCCTAGCACACCTAGAAATCATGGGCTTGTTGCAGGATTGACTGGATGAAATTCCCTGGATGGTATTATGCAGGAGGTCAGACTAGCTGAATGGAATGGTCCCTTCTGGCCTTAAAATCTGTGAACCTATGAATTGTGCTAGTGGTGTTCTCTGTTATTAACATGAATTTGAGCCTGGCACTCACCCATCCCCTCTCTAACTACCAGACAAGCAGGAAAATGACACCTCATAAACAAAAAGGTAAAACTTTGTTTCTGCTCGCTAGTTGTTACTCCTTGGCATGGACTAAAGGCAGCAGCTGAAGGAAACAGTTTCGTGCCATTCACGGATGCTGCTCGATGGGGGACCCTTCTGTGTCAGGGCTGGTGGGCAGCAGCAAGACAGGGGGGCACTTTTTCCATTCACTGAGGTTTTACCATGATATATACTAAGGGTGCCTCCTTTAACTCAAATGGCTCCAGTCTCAATTCCCATTATGAGAGCTGCCAAGATAATGCAAGAGATTCTCCAAGAGAGAGAACTTGAGATACTCACCACAGATCATTTCCACCATAAACGCTTTAGAGAGAAAAAAAACAAGAAAGTTATTTGTTTCCATTGACTTCCTGTGTCATTGGGATGAGGCTGGTTAGCTCCTATCCCTGGCAGAAGCTGCTGAGGTGCTTGTGTCATGGCAAATTGTCCCAGAGCCCCTACTGACTTCTGTTGTAGCCCAGGGTGCTTGGCACCTTTTGAAATCGAGCCCCAGGCATCTGTACTTGAAACCCACAACTGTGAGACCCCCTAAATGAGTGACAACTTTTCCTCCTGTTGGCCTAAATACGTAAGGGAAACGGCATAGTAAGCTAATGTCAGTCAGTGAGGGCGTTTATTTCTCCAGCACACAAACTTCTTAGAACCATATGTACACACTGACTCTGAGACTTGGACAAAAGTTGCTTTTAATCTATCTAACCACGATAATAGATGTAAAGAATGTTCTTAATAAGTGAGGAGAACCTTTCATCCTCCTTCCTGCTCACTCCGACAATCCAAACTCAGCTACAGGGAATGCTAAGACACTGTCCCTGAACAGTTCACCTTTGGGCAAAGAGGAAAGCGCAGACATGTCCGATCATATTTCTGAGAGAAAATCGTCATTATAATAGAGAGTATGTTACTCCTACCATTACTTTCATTGTTACTAGCAGCATTTGTACAGGCCCAGCGCTGCTTCCCTTTGGGCAATGGATGGAGACGAGGAGAATGGCGTCTATAGATTGATCTTGGCCAGCAGGTTATAAAGCAACACCTGAAACTCCAGATTTTGAAACGTGGGTGTGACACGCTATACTTTGGGGAGGGCCTTCATTTTTATATAACCATGATCTTTCATATAAAGCATGCCTGGTAAGGTATCAGGGGAAAGGTTATGATCTGCTGAAAGACATTGTTCTATCTAAACATGTGTAGCAGCAATGCATATGAAATTATAAGAATGGTGCTGTATGGTTTTCACTAAAATATGCTGTGGGTTTGGGAGGCACCCAGATCATAGCTACACAAAGACAATGACAAGGGAGGTAACCAACACCGGGATGGATGCTATTGAACAGACATCACTGGTCATTGTCCAGCAAGGGAGCTACAATGCAATGACTCACCTGCATGAGGCCACACCAAGGGAATTGCTCAACCTTGGCTGGGGACTCATGACACAGGGGCCCCATGCCTGGCCTTTCTCCTGCCCCCACCTATGCTGCAAGCAACAAAGACACTCACAGAAGACTGAAGACTCCGGTAGAGGAGACTGGCCCAGGTTTCAAGGGTGAATTCTGTACATGAAGGACTCCAATATCCAGTGGAGTGAGAAAAACTGCTTAATCTAGATGTTGCCCAGTCTAATAGGGTTGAGAGCTTAGACTGCATGGTTATATTTTATTTTATTTTAGTAATTAACTCTGACTTTTTGCCTATCACTTAAAATCTACCTTTTGTAGTCAAAACATTTGTTTAACTATTCATCTTTACCAGTGAGTTTGTATGAATTGTGCGGCAAAACTGCTCAGGTTGGCAAAGGCTGGTGTATATCCACTTTCCATTGATGAAGTGGTGAAACAATTAATAAATTTGCACTGCTTATCTTGAGCAGTGCAAGATGGTATATTCCTGAGGTACAGTGCTGGGAGCTGGGGGAATTTGGCTGGTGCCTTCTCTGTGTGATTTATGAGCGGCTCTGGAAGCATTCATGCAACCTAGCTGAGTGTGGGGCTCCACATGTGGTTGTGCTGAGTGATAACAGCACCTGGAGAGGTTTGCTGCTGGTCACTAGCAAGGCATTGTGAGAGACAGCCCAGGCTGGAGAGAGTTGAGGGAGCACAGCAGTCCCATAGTTCCAGGCTGCACCCTGGGGATCCCGTCACAATAGGAACCATATTATTGGTCTGATTTACCATCATGAGGGAAACTAGGAGTTCCACTTGCTACCCGTTAAGGGAATGGGCTTCCATCACTTAACCTGGCCTCTGTTAAAATTATCAGGGTAATGTAGCAGACTCGTAAAGTAAAGTGAATTTGCAGTACTCACAGGCACAGCACCACTGACGCTGCGAACCTCTGCTCTAACTCCAGTGGAGCTACATCAGTTTACTCTGGTTCATCTCCAATACAGAGATGTGGATTTACACCCATTTGGAATCTGGCCCGTTGACTCCCCTGGAGTTGTAGATCGTTTCCACCAACTGGGGATCTAGCCTCACTCACTTTATTGGAGCTAAGACTGATTTCCATCCGTTGGGTACTTGGCTCCACTAACGTTCATCGAGCTATAGATGAGTGACACCAGTCGTTGATCTGTCCCCACTTATTTTATTGGGGCAACACTAATTTACATCATCTGGGAATCTGCTCCCTTGTATAGATGAGGCCACGTATGTGATTGCCTGTGGAGATACTATTATCCCCAGTCTCAAGTATGCAGATTCACAGGATTTCCAGTGAATCACAGCTCACAATATGTATGACTCCATCTGGGACCTGGTCATAATGAAGAGAGACCACAGAAATGCAATAAATAGCCTACTTGTATAATGGGAGAATTGAAATTGCAAAGAACACTGGGATTAACTCTTAGACACCCGTATGGGACTTGGAAGCCCATAGCTTTGTGTTTTGCCTCACTCTTTCCACATGTGTCTAGGCTATTCCAGCTAAACACTGGGCTCAGAGTTCAGGCTTACTAAGAGGTACTGAACTCATATAAAACAGCTGGACTGCAAAATAATTTTGAGTACTCACATTAAGAAGACGTCCAACTGGGCGCACGACCTTCTGGAAGGAAACAGTTATGATAGGATCAAGAAACGCCCTTCTCCAAAATCACTTCAATCTAGTTGATTCCTCACAATGGCAACAGCTTTACCAGCCAGTTCTACACTAGCAGCGCTTTGACAAATTTAGCAAAACACAAAGAAGGTGAGATTTCTAAAGATAGCTACAACACTCAACCCAAGGTTTAAAAATCTGAAGTGCCTTCCAAAATCTGAGAGGAATGAGATGTGGAATATGTTGTCAGAAGTCTTAAAAGAGCAACAATACAATGCGAAAAATACAGAAAGCGAACCACCCAAAAAGAAAATCAACCTTCTGTTGGTAGCATCTACCCCAGATGATGAAAATGAACGTCCATCATTCCGCACCGCTTTGGATCATTATCGAGCAGAACCAGTCATCAGCGTGGAAGCATGTCCTCATGAATGATAATATAAAACAGGTAGACAGCAAAGTAATGTTGAGTACTCACCCGATGAAGACCTCCAACTGGACGCACAACCTCCTGTAAGGAGATAGAGCAGGATCAAGAAACTCCCTTCTCCAATATCACTTTATGTAGTTGATTCCTCACAGTGGCAGGAGCGTTACCAGCCAATTCTACACTAGGAGCGCTTTGTCAGTACAGTTCTACCAGTACGCTAGTGTGCTTTTCCTGGTATAGCATATTCTCCTCTGAAATGAGGCCATATCTACACTACAGAGCATATGCCTACATAGCCCCTAGAGTACAGGCTGCATATGATGACTTAAGGACTTGTTCAAACATCATATCACCACCTCCCCGCTGGACATTCAGTAAGCTGAGAAACTCACTCTTGTGCCACTATAGTTGCCTCTATGCTGGGGATTTTTCAGCATAGTGTTTTTCACACTGCTAGCTGATATAGCGATGTTGGCAGAACATTGAAGTGTACACCAGGCCCAGCAATACCACCAAGAGCACAGTTTTCGTGGTATAACTACAGTTACAGTAATCATGCCTGACCAACCTGATAGATGATAACTGGCTCTGTGGATGAGGGGAGAGCAGTGGACGTGATATATCTTGACTTTAGCAAAGCTTTTGATATGGTCTTCCACAGTATTCTTGCCAGCAAGTTAAGAAGGTATGGATTGGATGACTGGACTATAAGGTGGATAGAAAGCTGGCTAGGATGTCGGGCTCCAGGGTAGTGATCAACGGCTCAGTTAGCAGCCGGTATCAAGCGGAGTGCCCCCGGGGTTGGTCCTGGGGCTGGTTTTGTTCAACGTCTTTATTAATGATATGGATGATGTGCTGGATTGCACCCTCAGCAAGATCACAGATGACACTAAACTGGGGGAAGAGGTAGATACGCTGGAGGGTAGGGATAAGGTCCAGAGTGACCTAGACAAATTGGAGGATTGTGCCAAAAGAAATCTGATGAGGTTCAACAAGGACAAGTGCAGAGTACTGCACTGAGGACGAAAGAATCCCATGGACTGCTACAGGCTGGGGAATGACTGGCTAAGCAGTAGGTCTGGAGAAAAGGACCCGGGGATTACATTGGAGGAGAAGCTGGATATGAGTCAGCAATGTGCCCTTGTTGCAAAGAAGACTAACGGCATATTCGTGTGGAACATGTTCTTAGAAGTCTTAAAAGAACAACACTCAGATGTGAAAACTACAGAACCCAAAACACTCAAAAAGAAAATCAACCTTCTGTTGGTGGATCTGATTCAGGTGATGAAAATGAACGTGTGTCAGTCCACACGTTGCTTTGGATTATTATCAAACAGATCCAGTCATCAGCATGGAAGCATGTCCTCTGGAATGATCATATTAAACAATTGGACAGCAAAGTAATTTTGAGTACTCTCCCCTACAAGACCTCCAACCGGACGCGCAACCGCCTGTAAGGAAATAGAGCAGGATCAAGAAACTCCTTCTCCAATATCATTTCAAGGTTGTTGATTCCTCACAATGGCAATAGTGTTACCAGCCAGTTCTACACTAGGAGCGCATTGCCAGTGTAGATCTACCAGTATACTAATGTGCTTTTGCTGGTATCGCCTATTCTCCTCTGAAAGGGAGATGAGGCCATGTCTACACTACAGAGCCTGTGCCTGCATCGGCCCTAGGGTAGAGGATCCACATGCTGATGTAAACTTTTTTACACCCCATAGAGATGGAGCTATGCCAGCAGAAGTCTGTATTGTAGACATGGCCCCAGAGAGTTCTGCGAAAGGAAACAGCCCCCCTATCCTTGCTTCACAGGGGTGAGTTTAACCTCCAGAATTTGGACTATGGAAGCTTCCTTTCATGACTCTGATCCCTCCAGATAAGAATTAGAGATGATCAACACTTTTTGTAATGAATTTTTAAAAAAATGTCATTTTTTTTCCAGAAATCTAATTAATCCTTTTTTTTTAACAAAAACAGGAATGAAAAAGTTTGGCATTTTTTTTCCCATTTACTTCCCCTTTTTTTCCTTCTTTTCTGGAACTCTTTGAAAACTTTTAAATGTGTAAATTTCAAAGAAAAATAGCATTTCGACTCTATTTGGAAATTGGACCGTGGGGAATGAAATGACAAAATTCAAAACTTCTTCTGGTTTTTATTATTTTCATTGAAAAATCAGAGAAAATGGAAGAAACTTTTTCCATTAAAATGTTCATATTAAAAGAAATCTTTTTTCATGAAAAATACAAAATATATTAAAGAGACAAATTTTCAACTTGCTCTACATTATTCTCATTTCAAAAATGGCGGAGCATCCTGTTTCTAGTTTAAAAAAAAAAATAGAAAACATGTGGGGAGCTGAATGCACAGCTGAGTGTAGTCACCACTTTTGGGAATGAAGTCCAAGTCACCTCTGCTTGAGCCCCGAAAGAATGAGACCCCCTAGATCACTGACGACTACTGCACTTGTTGGTCTAAATGAGTAATGGATATGGCAGAGTAAGAGATATCGAAGCACAATAATAGATCTAAAGAACATTCTTATTGCGTGGCAAAAATTCTTTAACCTCCTCTCCCCACTAGTACTACTCAGGGTATGTCTACACTTAAAACACTACATCAGTATAGCGGAGGGATACCAGTGCGCCAGTGCAGTGCTTCAGTGTAGACGCTCGATACAGTGACGGGAGGGGGTTCTCCCATCACTTAAGGTAATCCACCACCCCTGGAGGCGGTAGCTAGGTCTAGGGAAGAAGACCCAGCACTGTCTACACAGGGAGTTAGGTCAGGATAACTGCTTTCACATAGCTTTGCTGATACGAGTTTTCAGTATAGATTGGGCCTCAGGGTTCTCTGTAGTTGAGTTTGAATTCTCTAAGAGACTATGCCAGAACAATTCACATTTGGCAGAAAAGAATGTGGAGACATTTAAGTTCATATTTCACAGTGAAAATCTTCATTAAAATAGAAAGTATTATTAATAGTAGTACTTTCATGTTTAGCAGTAGCGCTTCTACGGGCAAAGCACTGCTTCCCTTTCGTAAAGGATGGAGACAGGGAGAAAGGCAGCCATGAGCTGAAACTTAATCTTGGTTTCCGTTTGTTTCTTCCAATTATGAAGTCCACAATGAGGCTGGGGAGGTTTAACAGCTCTATTGATACCATGATTCATATCTGACATTAGAAGCCTGATTGCCCAAACCCAACACTGAGATTGTCCAAGAGATCAATAGGCTTTATCAATAAGAAAAGTCAGAGTTCATTTAACTCCCCTTGTAATATGGCTACATGCTGTCCCTAGTGTTTCTGAGCATGGCCTTTATGGCTTGTAAGGGGGCTGTAATCATAGCTGGCCTTATGACCACCAATTCTTAAAGCAGCACCTGAAACTCCAAATTCTGAACATGATGGGAAACCAGACCAATAAGAGAGAGACTTGGATCACCAGGGATCTCTCACCTAATACAATTGCTAACCCTAACCGTTAAGAGAATGGGCTTCCGCCATTTAATCTGGCCTCTGACTGTTAAAAGTATCAGGGTAATATAACAGACTCTTTAAGCAAAGTGAATTTGCAAGACTCACGGGCACAGCACCGCTGACGCTGCTCACCACTGTCCTGCCTCCAATGGAGCTACCTCGGGTTAGCCTGGAGCATTAACTCCAAGACAGGAATGCTGATTTACATCCATTTGGAATCTGGCCCATTGACTCCAGTGAAGCTATGGATAATTCACACCAGAAGGGGATCTGGCCCCTCTGACTTTACTGGAGCGATGGTTGATTTACACCCGGCGATCTGTCTCCACTTACTTTGATAGAGCAACACTAATTTACACCAGCTTGGGATCTGCCCCTTCTATAGATGAGGCCATGTATGTGATTGCCCAAGGTGATACTATTATCTCCAGTCTCTCGCATGCAGGATTCCCAGTGTATCACAGCTCACAGTATGTCTGAGTCCACCTGGGAAGTGATTATAACGAACGGAGCCCACAGGAACCCAGTATAATGGGAGCATTGAAACTGCAAAGAACACTTGGTTTAACACTTACATGACCCATGGGACTTGGAAGCCCATTGCTTTGTGTTTAGCGCCAGTCTTTGAACCTGTGTCCAGGGTACTCCAATTTTCCATAGGTCTCAGGGTTCGGGCTTGCTAAGAGGTACTGAGATAATATAAAACAGCCTGACAATAAAATAAATCTACAGTACTCACCCCAGCAGCTTCTCCAACTGGACTCACGACACGCTGTAAGGAGATAGTTAGGAGTTACTTCACGCTGCTCTTTCTCCAGTATCATTTCAATAGCTGATTCCTCACAATGGCAATAGTTTCCCAGGTCAGTTCTACAGTAGGAGCGCTTTGCCAGTATAGCGATACCAGTATATTAGTGCGCTTTTGCACATATTCCCCCCCCCCGCAAAGCAAAATACGGCTATGTCTGCATTGCACTGCATTGCCCCGGCTGTGCATGCCAACAGAAGCACTTTACCAGTATAGCATATTCCCCCAGAGTGAAATAAGGCCATGTCTACACTACATAGCATAGCCCTGGAGTAGATACTGTGTATGCCGACAGAAGGTCTTCTGCCGATATAGGGACATCATCTCCCCAATCAATGTTCAGTGTGACGACAGAATCACCCCTCCTTCGGTGTAGCTACATCTACACGGGGATTCTCTGGCATAGCTGTGTTGTTGCCCAGGAAGGATGATTTTTTCACACTCCTAGCACAAATAGCTCTTCCAGCAGAATTTTGTAGCATAGACCAGGCTTGCAAAAACTGTCAATATTTTTTTCCATAACTTTTTTTCTTTTATTTGGCAAAATCAGAAATGAAAAAAAAAATTGGATTTTCGATTTCCCCTCCCTCCTTCCCTTATTTCTAAAGTTTTGGAAAAATTATAAGTGTGTTTTGGGGGGATTTAAACACTTTTATAAACAGATGACTAGAAAATTATGCAATAGAACTCATAACTTTTTTCTTTTTAGTTTTAATTATTTTCATTCAAAAAATCAGAAAAAAAAAACAGAAAAAAAACAAATTTTTCCATGAAATTTCTTTTTAAAAAATTCATTTTAGTTAAAAATAAAATAGATTAGTGACAAATTTCAAGTAGTTCTACATTTTTCTCCTTTCAAAAATGGCTGAGAATCATGTTTGTTGTTTTCAACAAATATAGAACATGGAGGGAGGAGTTAATTGCAGTTCAGCACTTTTGGGAATCAAGTCCAAATCCTCTGTGCTTGAGCCCTGAAAGAATGAGATCTGCACTTTTCGCTAAATATGTAAGGGAAATGGCATGATCTAGGTGAAATTGGTATAATGTATGCGCACAACTGGTTGAAAGACTGGGTATCAGTGGTTCTCTGTCAAGCTAGGTGGGCGTATCTAGTGCCGTTCTGCAGTGGTCACTCCTGGGTCCGAGACTATTCAATATTTTCATTAATGACTTGGATAATGGAGTGGAAAAAACATGTGCAGATGATACCAGCTGGGAGGAGTTGTAAGCACCTCGGAAGCCAGAATTAGAATTCAAAACAACCTTGACATATTGGAGAATTGGACTGAAATCACCGAGATGAAATTCAATAGAGAAGTGCAAAGTACTTCTCTTAGGAAAGAAAAACCAAATTCACAACTACAAATAGGGAATACTTGGCTAGGTGGTAATACCCTTGAAAAGGGTCAGGTGGTTATTGTGAGTCACAAATTGAATATGAGTCATCAATGTGATGCAGATGTAAACCAGGCTATTATCATTCTGGGATATATTAACAGGAGTGTTGAATGTAAGACACGGGAAGTATTTGTTGCACTGTGCTCAGCACCGGGGAGGCCTCCGTTGGAATAGTGTTTTCAGTTCTGGGCGCCACACTTTAGGAAAGATGTAAACCAATCGGAGAGTCCAGAGGAGAGCAATAAAAATGGTAAAAGGTTTAGAAAACGTGGCCTGTGAGGAGAGGTTAAAAAATGGGGTATGTTTAGTCTTGAGAAAAGAGGACTGAGGAGGGGGACCCGATAACAGTCTTCAACTATATTAAGGGTTGTTCTAAAGAGGACTGTGATCAATTATTCTCCGTGTCCACTGAAGATAGGGCAAGAAGTAGTGGGCTTAATTGTATCTCACAATGTGTATGACTCGACCTGGGAAGTGAGTCTGTTCATGGCTGTAGAGACCAGAGCCCAGAGAATCCCACCAAACTAGGTACTAGTATGATCAGAGAATTGAAACCGCAAAGAACACCTGGATTAACTCTTACATGCCCCCTTAGGACTTGGAAGCCCTTTGCTTTGTCTTTTGCCCCAATCCTTCCACATCTGTCCAGGCTATTCCAACTGAACCCAGGGCTCCGGGTTTGGGATTGCTAAAAGGAACTGGGGTAACATTAAAGAGATTGACAGCAAAGTAAATTTTGAATACTCACTGGCTCATCAACGCCTGCACTCGCGCCCAAAGACCCCTGCAAGGAAATAGTTCGGAGTTACTTGATCCTGCTCTTTCTCCAATATTGTTTAAATATAGCGATTCCTCACATTGGCAATAGTTTCATCAGGCCAGGTCTACACTAGGAGCACTCTGCCAGCCTAGCTATACTGATATACTAGTGTACTTTTGCTGGTACGAATTATTACAGCCCTTCCCCCCATCAAGAGAAAGAAGGCCCTGTCTACACTACAGAGCCTGTGACATGAGAGGCTCTAGTGTAGACGCGGCATATGCCAACAGAAGAACTTTTGCCAAAGTAGTAACACCACCTCCCTGAACAATGTTCAGTAAGCCGACAGACTCGCTCTCCTGTAGGTGGAGTTACATGTACACTAGAGAAACTACGTTTTTGTTTTTGTTTTTGTTTTTGTTTTTGTTTTAAATGACAAAAAATTTCCACGGTTGCTTTGCCACTCAGGGTGGGGGGTGGGCAATCAAAAGCCAAAACTCAAAACATATTTTGTTTTTTTGGTTTTCATTCATTTATTCTTTTCCATGAAAATTTTCATTTTGAAAAAACAAAATCATTTCTGGTTAAAAATAAGGTGTTTTAGGTGAGAAATTTCAACCCACTTCACATTTTTCTCTTCTCCAAATTGGCTGAGCATCCTCTGTTATTTTCAAACATTTTAGAAAATGGGCGTGGGGGAGGGAGTTCTTTGCACAGCCCGGGATGTTCAGAACTTTTGGGAATCAAGACCAAGTCATCTCTGCTTGAGGCCCCAAAGAATGAGACCCCACCCCCACCCCAAATCGCTGACCTCCGAAGCACAAGTTGGCCAGATGTGTAGTGGAAATGGCAGAGTAAGCTAATGTCAATCAGTGAGGACCTCTCTATTTCTCCAGCACACAAACCACTTTGAACTGTATGGACACATCGAATCTCAACTTTGGAACAAAATGCGCGTTTGGGATATCGAAGCATGATAACAGATCTAAAGAATTTTCTTAATAAATGAGGAAAACCCTTTAATCTCCTCCCCCCATTACAGTACTCAGCCAATTCAAACTCAGCACAGTGCTAAGACACTGTCCAGGAACAATTCACCTTTGGACAGAGAGGAAAGAGAAGCCATTTCACATCCTATTTCACAGAGAAAACCATCATTATAATAGAAAGTCTCATACTGCTAGCAGTGATGGCATCTTTACCTGTGCGGCCACCTGCGCGCTGCTTGTCTTTGGGGAAAGGATGGTGATGAGGAGAACGGCAGCCACAATCTGGAGCTTCATCTTGGCTTCGGAAAGGTTCTTCTGGGTCCTGATATCCCCAGTGTGCAGCTGGAGGGTTTAGCTTCTCTATTTATACCATGTGTGGTATGGGACATTACAAGCTTGATTGCCCAAACTCAATGGTTGAACTACTTCAAATTAAAAACGCTGATAAGAGCCATGGGTTCTGCTTCCTCCTCTTAATGACTGACTGTTCCCATTCTTAAAAACCAAGTGAATTGTCCAGTGTGGGGCATTTTGGGATGGCTCCTGAAAGCCAGTAACAGTTGATCTAACCAACACATTGTCTACACTGTGAAAGGTCTTCCCCCCACACTGGAGATGGGTCTACCGTAGGTGAAGATATGGCGTCCCATAGATGAAGTATCTGCCGGATCCTTAACCTCCAAAGCCCCTTCAAGGAAGGGCGGTGCTATTATCCCTCTCTTACAGATTAGAAACTGAGGCACGGAGCCTAAGGTCGTCCTCCCCAGAAATGTCCGCCATTGCTGGCCCCCACTAGCAAATCACAAATGGTTTTCCAGAGGAAAGGACTGGCAAGACTGGATTAGACCTGAGAGCCATTTTCTCCAGTATCCCATCTCCGGCACTGGCCAGCACCCACTGCTTCAGAGGAAGGCGTAAGAACCCCGCATTAGCCGATGTGGGAGACTCTGCACTCATGAAAATCTCATTCTTATCCCTAACAGTTAGTCATTGGGTTAATCCCTAAGTATGAGGGGCCACATAAGTACCGACGAGAGACAGAGCAATGTTAAGTGAGTCGGTTGAACCAGTGCTACAGACTGGTGGATATTTGTTTCAGTTTAGCAGTGGTGTACTTCAGTTCAGCTGAAACCGATTCCTGGTCAGTTTAGGATAATGTGACATAAACCTGATTTGAATGGAAAGAAGAGCCTCCACACAGGGGTTTTCATGGTTGAACTAAAATCCCACCATTGGTCAAATAATGGATCTTTCTTGTATAGACAAGGCCTGAGAATCTGAGTCTCTGTTTTCTCTCTCTCCTCCCAGAACCAGGACCCAATCCAAATAGAATACAGAGCTACTACTGAGGTCCCTCTTTGCCTCTCTGGACACCCCAGCTTTCACCTGTCGCTGACGGCATTGCTATGTTGGCACAGCTCTTTCATGCAAGAGCTCTTCCGATAACACATCCACACCTGCCAGCCTGTTCTCCCTGTCTGCCCTTCTTCATCTCTGGCAGGCACTGATCTCACGCTGATAAGAGCCATGGGTTCTGCTTCCTCCTCTTAATGACTGACTGTTCCCATTCTTAAAAACCAAGTGAATTGTCCAATCGATAAACAATAGGAGCCTGTTTAGAGTCTGACCAGCATCACCTCAGAACAAAAGCTTTAGCCGTTTGCCATTTAGAGACGATGATATAACAAGGATAGTCCACGTCAGCCAGAAAGGATATTTCTTAGGCCACTTCTACACTACAAAATTATTGCAACCTAACTGTATGTCAGCATACAGCCAGCCCAGATATTGAATTGCTTGTTTTTGTGCACATTTGGGTCTTTACATCAGGGGTGCGTGTCCTCATCAGCAGCGCTTGTATCAATTCTATTGTCAGTGTGGGGCATTTTGGGATGGCTCCTGAAAGCCAGTAACAGTTGATCTAACCAACACATTGTCTGCACTTACACTGCGTCAACCTAATTACATCAACCATAACTATACACTGTCCCAGATTGAGGTATCATTAGAGGAGGTTTTGGAACAAATTGATCAATTAAACAGCAATAAGTCACCAGGACCAGATGGGATTCACCCAAGAGTTCTGAAGGAACTCAAATGTGAAATTGAAGAACTGCTAAGTGTAGTCTGTAACCTATTTTTTTAAATCAGCTTCTGTACCAGATGACTGGAAGATAGCAAATGTGAGGCCAATTTTTAAAAAGGGCTCCAGAGGTGATCCTGGCAATTACAGGCCTGTAAGCCTGACTTCAGTACCGGGCAAACTGGTTGAAACTATAATAAAGAATAATATTGTCAGACATATAGATGAACATAATTTGTTGAGGAAGAGTCAACATGGTTTTAGTAAAGGGAAATCATGCCTCACCAATCTACTAGAATTCTCTGAGGGGGTCAACAAGCATGTGGACAAGGGGGAATCCAGTGGATATAGTATACTTAGATTTCCAGAAAGCCTTTGACAAGGTCCCTCACCGAAGGCTCTTATGCAAAGTAAGGTGCCACGGGATAAGAGGGAAGGTACTCTCATGGATTGGTAACTGGTTAAAAGATAGGAAACAAAGGGAGGTATAAATGATCAATTTTCAGAATGGAGAGAGGTAAATAGAGGGATAGAGCACCACTCAGCTCTGCTCCTAGTCCCGCCCTGACTGCCAGCCACGCACGCAGGGATTCGCTACTAGCCGCCGGGCCCATACCTGGAGCGCCGACTGGGGGCCCCACGGCCGGGCATCTGCTCTCAGCCCTGCATCTGTGGATCAACCCCTGCCCCCAGCTGTGACCCCAGCCTTGACCACCTTACCCCTGTCCATGTCACCCCTCCCTGAGCTGCGACCCTGCTCCCAGCTGGCAGGGGGGGCGCAGAAAGCAGTAAGTGGGGTGTGAGGTAAAAAGTTTGGGGACCACTGATTTAGGATAACGCAACATAAACGTGATTTGAATGGAAAGAAGAGCCTCCACACACAGGGGTTTTCATGGTTGAACTAACTCAGATTAAAATCCCACTATTGGTCAAATAATGTATCTTTCTTGTATAGACAAGGCCTGAGAATCTGGGCCTCTGTTTTCTCTCTCTCTGCCCACAACCAGGACCCAATCCTAGTACAACAAAGAGCTACTGAGGCCCCTCCTTGCTTCGCTGAACACACTATCTTTCACCTGCCGCCGGCAGCATTGCTATGTTGGCACAGCTCTTTCATGCAAGAGATCTTCTGAAAACACATCCACACCTGCCAGCCTGTTCTCCCTGTCTGCCCTTCTTCACCTCTGGCAGGCACCGATCTCACGCTGACAAGAGCCATGGGTTCTGCTTCCTCCTCTTAATGACTGACTGTTCCCATTCTTAAAAACCCAATGAACTGTCCAGTGGACAAACAACAGGAGCCTGTTTAGAGTCTGACCAGCATCACCTCAGAACAAGAGCTTAGCAGTTTGCCGTTCAGAGACGGTGATACAACAAGGATAGTCTACGTCAGCAGCCAGAAAGGACATTTCTTCTCATGATTACTCACCCGAAAATACCTTGCTGTAGGAGGTTCTCAGGATCCCTCCTGCTGATTTCCCACTGTTCAGGGAGACGTCTCTCCAGATCCTAGCAGGCTGTGCAGCTCCTGGTACTCTAGGGCTTGTGGTACACCACTGAGCCCCAAGTACCTGCCTTTTGAGTACTTACCTGGTTAATCCCTGTGGATCTGTGTGGCACAGAGCTGGGTGGTATCACCAAATAGCCCAGGGAAAGCATGTCGGAATTCCCATACTGCATCAGATTATGATTATTATTTATCATCTGTATTATGGTCGTGACTAGGCGGCGGATGTGATTAGGACCCTATTGTGCCAGGTGGTACACACACAAATGGTGAGAGACTGTCCCAGCCCCAGATGAGACAGAAAGAGCTGCTGCAATCCATTAGTTTCCTTTCAAAATCCCGGCACGGACACTATGGAGCCATGGGCAACAAGAGGGAATATTGCCTGGGAATTAGAAACATAAAATCAGACTTTATTCCTGGCCTGGAGACTCTTCCCATTCCTGCACCCAGTGGGGTCTTGTTTATGGATCTGCGCGCCTCTGCGGCCCATGGCATAAGGGGGAATCCGCAGCTGGTGTTTCTGTATTATTGTTTACAGGTTTCGGTTCACTGTGCACCTTGCGCAGTAATACCGGGCAGTGTCCTCAGGCTTCAGGTTGTTCATTTGCAAATAAATCGCCCTTTGACGGGATCAGCGTAGTACGTAGATGTGACTTGAGTTTTGGTGACCCACCCCAGACCCTTCCCGGGGGCCAGACGGATCCAATCCATGAGATGACTGCTGAAGGGGAACCCGGAGGCTTTGCAGGAGAGCGGGGAGAGTCTCCGGGCTTTTCCACATCCCCTCCGGACTCCACCAGCTGGACGTGGGACCGGACACCTGCTCATAGATCAGCTGAGTACCCACAGCAATAATAGAATCTGTCTCTGCCGCTGCAGTGCATGTAGGGGGAGAAATTACCTTCCAAAGCCGCTATAATGAAAACTATGTGGAACCAAAGCCTCATTTCCCCGGGGGCTGGAGGGGAATGTTCTCAGGGGACTGGCTGGTAACTGCACAGACACAGGGCGCTGCGGATTGTGTCTAAGGGTGCAGCCTGGGCAGAGAGAGGGACAGATGTAAACTGGAAACTGACCCCTGTATTTGCATATCTCCTTCATTATAAGAAACAGCAACTCCTTCCCCGAGCAGTCACTGTCTAGGGCTGGGGATACAAGACAAGGAGGAAGACCCGTAACTAGAGAAATAAGGATAGATAGATAGATAAATTAGATAGAAGCTGCTATTCCGGTTCAGACCAATGGTCTCTCTTGCCCAGTATCCTGTCTCTGTCAGTTGCTAGTACCAGAACTTCAGGCAGAGTGAACAGAACAGGGACATTTTGAGTGATCCACCCCCATCTTCCACTCCCCGCTTGTGACAGTCAGAGATTTAGGGTCTCTCGAGCATGGGGTTTGCGTCCCCAGCCCTGTATCCAGTTCTTTTTTGAACCCAGTTGTACCTCTGGCCACCACAAACAACCCAACATCTCATGGCGATGAGTTTCCCTCATTAATTGTTTATTTTGTGGGAAAAAAATATTTTGTGTAGCTCATATTAACGCTCCTGCCTATTAATTTCATCTGATGACCCCTGGTTTGTGTATCTGCGGAAAGGGTAAATAACTGCTTCACTGCGTGAACCCACAAGGCTGCGGCTTCTCAGTGCGAGAGCTTCAGGGTCTGGAGAATGAAAGGTTTTAAGCAGGGGAGGTAAGTAGCCGCATTTGCATCTCCTGCTTTTCCTAAGGGACTGATCAGTTCAACTGCGAATGGACTCCAGTTCCCAGCATGGAGCCCACGGAGGAGAGTGACGTACTAGAGCGTCTAGCAAGGATTGAGGGACTGTAACTCAGTGCCTGAAACCTGATCAAAGCCCCAGTAAATTCATATATCTTGCTTAGCATACAATACTGGGCCTCTGTCATTGCCACACCAATTTTCCTACCGTGCACGTAGGATGAGCTTTTGAAAGAGGACTAGTTATTTCATATCCTTGGGCTTTTCTTTGCCCCTTTTGAGGCAGCGTAGAAGAGACTGGATTTTGAGAAGTTGGGCGATCAGCACCTTCTGCTTATAAATCCCGATAGAGGGGCAGCAATATGGGTATCCAGGCACGGGGCACTCTGGCCATTGAAGAAAATATTGGACACGGTCGTTACATGTTGAAGGGGAGAGAACAAAGAGAAATGGATTTACTGTTAGAATATAGAAATCAAAGGGTTGGGGTTTTTTTTCTGTTGCATGTTTCAAATGCACCAAGGGCATTTAGGCAGCTTGTGCCCATGGAAGACGAACGGGTTTTGAGCACCTAACACGTGTTTGTATGTGTTCGGAAACTCCCCCTTGTGCTGTGAAGCAGAGACGTCTGGAGAATAATACTGGGGTCTATTTGAGCCCCTTCTTCTCAGTTAGGGGAATTGTTTACGCAATGATGCTGCTTTTCTATCTACCTAAGACTGGTCCTGAGGGTTAAGGTTCAAAATGTTGGTTGTTTGTGCTCTGGGAACACTCATCAATCGCATTATTCTTGCTGTGTCTCTGGTCACCTGACTCACATGGACTTCTCCCCCCACTCTGCACATTGGCTCAAGTCAGAACTAGTACAGGGGCACCAAAATGCCCCTAACCAAAGGTGTACGAGGGACAGTAGGAATGTAAATGAAAACAGGCCCATATCCCACCCAACTGGCACAGGCCTAAGTGTAAACAGAAGCAGGGAAGGCAGGGGAAAATCGGGATTGTATTGTAGACTTCTAAACTGCTGCATGGGGTGAAGAAATTCCTTGGGCAAGGTGGGACCCAGGAGGTGCTGAGGCCCTTGTGCTAGGCCCTTCACACGGGGGTGAATTTCACCCACGGAGAATTATCCCTGGGCGGAGGAGGAAGGTCACCTCTAGATTAGTGACCCTTCCCTTTCAGTCAATCATCTTCATTCAGGGCTCAGCATTGCCACTGACCTTCCCTCGGGGCTCAGCTTCTCTCTTCAGTGTTAAAAGGACGGAGCTATGAACTGGAGCGGGCTGACCAGAAAGCCCTGGTGAGTCAGTGGGGAGCATCACAGAGTGAGGGCGGATGCACCTGCTCCTTCTTTGCTAAAATAGCCATTGAGCGTCTGCTCCCTGTGCTCCCCAGGGGCAGATGGAATCAGCAGAGCTTCTCTCTCCCCTGACAGTCGTGGGAGATCATGTTAAGGGGAGATCATTTGTGTCTCTCTCTACTGTAACCAGGCCTTCATGGGTCACAACTGAGAATACCAAAATCTAAGACCCCCACACCTGTAAATTCGACACCTCCCCCACCCCCCCGCAATTTCAATTCCTGGGGAAAACACTAGATAGATAGATTAGATTAGATTAGATAATTTGGTAGGGGAATATTACATAGACAGTTTTATTGAATGATAGTTAATAAGGATGGCTGGCTGGCTACAAACGACATGGTCCTAGTCTCTCAGACTGGCTGGAGACCAGTTCAATTAGGAGGCTAATAGGAGTGAGACAACGTACAAGGCTTGGAGTCGAACCATTACGATCAAAGTTACTTGCCCGTACTGACACAGAGGGACTGATATTAAAAATAATACGATGGAAGAGGTAGAGCTTAATTGGGGCTTCATGGCAAAGTGATTGGATTTCATGAAGGCTGGGTATGAGTGAGACCTCAGGATGTAATTCTTTGACTAGTTTTCTTTTGAAAAAAGCTTGCCAGTTATTTTTCTCACAGATTTCAGGCAGAATTGCCAGAGTCAAAATGCGAATGCAGTTTCTTTACACAGATGAGTTGTTTGTGTAGGCAGAGAGTTGAAAAATGCTGTTTTCCAGCCTCTAATGCCTCCGTTCAGTCTGGTCCCCAAAGCTGTGCTGCGCTGTTTTCCTCACTGCTGCCCCCTGGTGTTGTGCGGGAAAAGGGGACTCGTCAGCCCCCCGCTCTCTTTCTCACTCTGTCTGTTATTATTAAAGCCAGAAAATGAATATGTTTGGACGAGGGTTATTTATTTATTCATGTAAACCAGGATTTTTCGCTCTAGGAAAGTGCTCCTTGTGCCAGAAAAGCCATCTTTGGTGGGAAAAAAGATTCAATTCAAACAACAGATGAACAAACAAACCCCAAACGAAACAAACAAGCAAACCTGATGTGTCCTAGTACCAGAAGCTGAGCGATCGGTGTCTTTCTGCAGGAATTTGTCACTGACAGTGGTGACACTAAGCGGAATCCCAGCGTAGTGAATTGAAGAGGGTGGGAGACGGAACACGAATGAATGAGGTTGAAGAGCTATGGCCTGCAATATGCAGGAGGTCAGACTAGTTTATCATACTGCTCCCTTCTGGCTTGTAGGTTTATGAATCTGTGAATATCTGAAGGGTTTTGTGTGGTCTCAGAATTTGTCCCCAGGAGAGAAAAGAGAGAGGAAGGGCCCAAATAAGCATTGTCTAGTCCTTTGTGTGAACTTCTGTACGAACGTAAGAATGTAAGAGTGCTCATACTGTATCAGACCAAAGGTCCATCAAGCCCAGAATTCTGTCTTCCGACATGGCCAATGCCAGGTGCCCCAGAGGGAATGAACAGAATAGGTAATCCTCAAGTGATCCATTGCTTGGTGCCCATTCCTAGCTTCTGGCAACCAGAGGCTAGGGACACCATCCCTGCCCATCCTGGCTAATAGCTATTGATGGACCTATCCTCCAGGAATTGATCTAGTTCTTTTTGAACCTTCTTATACTCTTGACCTTCACAACATCCCCTGGCAAAGAGTTCCACAGACTGACTGTGTGTTGGGTGAAGAAATACTTCCTTGTGTTTGTTTTAAGCCTGCTGTCTATTCATTTCATTTGGTGACCCCTAGTTTTTCATTATGAGAAGGAGTAAATAACACTTCCTTATTTACTTTCTCCACACCCGTCATGATTTTACAGACCTCAATCATATCCACCTTTAGTCATCTCTTTTCCAAGCTAAAAAGTCCCAATCTTATTAATCTCTCCTTATAAGGAAGCCATTGCACACCCTAATCATTTTGTTGCCCTTTTCTGATCCTTTCCAAATTCCAAGATACCTTTTTAGAGATGTGAAGACCACATCTGCACACAATATTCAAGATGTGGGCATACTATGGATTTATATAGAGGCAACATGATATTTTCTGTCTTATTATCTATCCCTTTCTTAATGATTCCCAACATTCTGTTCACTTTTCTGACTGCCGCTGCACATTGAGTGGATGTTTTCAGAGAACTACCCACAATGACTCCAAGATCTCTTTCTAGAGTGGTAACAACTAATTTAGACCCCATCATTTCCTATATATAGTTGGGATTATGTTTTCCAATGTGCATTTAACAACGTTGAATTTCAACTGACATTGCGTTGCCCAGTCTCCCAATTTTGTGAGATCCCTTTGTAGCTCTTCCCATCTGCCAATTTTGCCACCTCACTGTTTACCTCTTTTTCTGTGAACTCATAGACTCATAGACTTTAAGGTCAGAAGGAACCATTATGATCATCTAGTCTGACCTCCCGCATGATGCAGGCCACAAAGCCGTCCCAAACCTTTCCCTTGACTCTGCTGTTGAAGTCCCCAAATCCTGTGGTTTAGAGACTTCAAGTAGCAGAGTATCCTCCAGCTAGCGACCCCTGCCCCATGCTGCGGAGGAAGGCGAAAAACCTCCAGGGCCTCTGCCAATCTACCTTGGAGGAAAATTCCTTCCCGACCCCAAATATGGCCATCAGTAGAACCCCGAGCATGTAGGCAAGTCTCTCCAGCCAGACCCTCATTGGCCATTGATACTATTTACCAGCGTTGGCACACTGTTCATTTGACTAAAATCATGTTATCCCATTAAATCATTCCCTCCATAAACTTATCTAGCTTAATTTTAAAACCAGACAGGTCCTTCGCCCCCACTGTTTCCCTCGGAAGGCTGTTCCAATATTTCACCCCTCTGACGGTCAGAAACCTTCGTCTAATTTCAAGCCTAAACTTCCCCACGGCCAGTTTATATCCATTCGTTCTCATGTCCACATTAGTACTGAGCTAAAATAATTCCTCTCCCTCCCTGGTATTTATTCCTCTAATATACTTAAAGAGAGCAATCATATCCCCCCTCAGCCTTCATTTGGTTAGGCTAAACAACCCGAGCTCCTCGAGTCTCCTTTCATACGACAGGTTTTCCATTCCTCTGATCATCCTAGTGGCCCTTCTCTGCACCCGTTCCAGTTTGAGTTCATCTTTTTTAAACATCGGAGACCAGAACTGCACACAGTACTCCAAATGAGGTCTCACCAGTGCCTTGTACAACGGAAGCAGCACCTCCTTATCCCTACTAGATATACCACGCCTAATGCATCCCAAGACAGCATTGGCTTTTTTCACCGCCACGTCACATTGTCGACTCATAGTCATCCTGCGGTCTACCAGGACTCCAAGGTCTTTCTCCTCCTCCGTTACTTCTAACTGATGCGTCCCCAGCTTGTAACTAAAATTGTTGTTAGTCATCCCTAAGTGCATCACCTTACACTTTTCACTATTGTGGAGGAAAAAGTTTGCTAGGGCCTAAACTTTAGTTGTCTCAGGCCTGAACTTTGGTTCAGACCTGAACATTAGTGTAGTCTATTGTAGGTGAAAGGTTTTTAGAGGCAGAATAGAGGAAAAGTATAAAAGCAGAACTATCTATAATTATAAGACCTGTGATTCATAGTGCTGCATTGACAGTTTTGGAGAAGTCTGGAAATCGCAGTAGGACAGACTGTGAAAAACAGGAAAGCTTGCTAAGCTATATTCCTTTTATGGAGAGTGTATTCCAAATATGGCAATAATGCTGATAAGACAGTATGTATCATGTAATTGTGGTTTTATGCTATATAAACTGTGCAAGATTCTGTAATCGGGGGGATTGCTAGTTTACTGGTACCCCCCATGCATGCATGAAAATAAAAAGGCCTCAGGCGATTCTGATTCAAACACAACGCGTGGTCATTTTTCCACAACACTATTAAATTTCATTCTATTTCTGTTACTCCAATTTACAAGGTCATTCAAGTCTCCCTGCAGAATATCCCGATCCTCCTCCGAATTGGCAATACCTCCCAACTTTGTGTCATCCGCAAACTTTATCAGCCCACTCCTACAATCGGTTCCAAGGTCAGTAATAAATAGATTAAATAAAATTGGTCCCAAAACCGAACCTTGAGGAACTCCACTGGTGACCTCCCTCCAACCTGACAGTTCACCTTTCAGTACGACCCGCTGCAGTCTCCCCATTAACCAGTTCCTTATCCACCTCGTGATTTTCATATCGATCCCCATCTTTTCCAATTTAATCAATAATTGCTCGTGCGGTACAGTATCAAATGCTTTACTGAAATCAAGGTATATTAGGTCTACCGCATTTCCCTTATCTAATAAGTCTGTTACTTTTTCAAAGAAGGAGATCAGATTGGTTTGGCACGATCTGCCCTTGGTAAAACCATGTTGTAATTTGTCGCAATTGCCATTGACCTCAAGGTCCTTATCTACTTTCTCCTTCAGAATTTTCTCCAGGACCTTGCACACTACAGATGTTAAACTGACAGGCCTGTAGTTACCCGGGTCACTTTTTCTCCGTTTCTTGAAAATAGGAACCACATTAGCTATTCTCCAGTCCAACGGTACCACCCCCGAGTTTAAAGATTCATTAAATATTATCGCTAAGGGGCCTGCTATTTCTCGCGCCAGTTCCTTCAATATTCTTGGATGAAGATCATCCGGTCCACCCGACTTAGTCCCGTTAAGGTGTTCAAGTTTGGTTTCTACCTCGGATATGGTAATCCCCCCTCCTGTATCCCCCTCTGTCATGCTGCCAATATTCCTAATCCCTTCATTGGCCTCACTGAACACCGATGCAAAATATTCATTTAGATATTGTGCCATGCCTAGATTATCCTTAATCTCCACTCCAGCTATAGTCTTCAGCGGTCCCTCTTCTTCTTTCTTTGCTTTCTTCCTATTTATATGGCTATAAAACCTCTTACTATTGCTTTTAATTCCCCTCGCAAGGTCCAACTCTACACGGCTTTTGGCCTTTCTCACTCCATCTCTACATGCTTTGACCTCAATAAGGTAAGTTTCCTTACTGATCCCTCCCCTCTTCCACTCTTTGTACGCTTTCTGTTTTTTCCTAATCGCCCCTTTGAGACGGTCGCTCATCCAGCTCGGTCTAAATCTCTTGCTTACTAACCGTTTTCCCTTTTTTGGGATACTGGCCTCCGACAGCTCCTGCAGCTTTAACTTAAAATAATCCCAGGCATCTTCTACCTTTAGATCCATTAATATGTTTGCCCAATCCACTTCCCTTACCAGTCCTCTTAATTTATTAAAATTAGCCTTTTTAAAATTGTAAACCCTAGTCTTCGATTTAATTCTGTTAATCCTTCCATTTAGTTTAAACCGAATTAGCTCATGATCACTGGAGCCAAGGTTGTCCCCTACAACCATTTCCTCAACGAGGTCCTCACTACTCACCAAAACCAAATCCAAAATGGCCTCCCCCCTCGTCGGTTCAGCTACTACTTGATGAAGGAATTGATCAGCAAGCACATCTAGGAACATCTGAGCCCTATTATTGCTACTAGCGTTTGTTCCCCAATCTATATCTGGGAAGTTAAAGTCCCCCATAATTACACAGTTCCTATTAGTATTTACTTCCCTAAACACATTAAATAGTTCTTTATCCATATCCTGGGTAGATCCCGGCGGTCTATAGCACACCCCAAGCACTATCCCAGGGGAGGCTCTAGTAGTTCTTTTACCCAGTGTGAGTATTGCCCAGACGGACTCCGTCTTATCCATTCCATCAGTTATTATTTGTTTACAGCTTACCTCATTATTGACATACAATGCCACCCCCCCACCTTTACCTTTGTTCCGGTCGTTCCTAAACAGCACATACCCTTCCATACCTGTACTCCAGTCATGACTGCCGTTCCACCACGTTTCAGTTATTCCTACGATATCTGGTTTCATTTCTCGGACCAGGAGCTCCAATTCCTCCATTTTGTTACCTAGGCTTCTCGCATTGGTGTATAAACATCCTAATGTGTGCCGCTTAGCCTGTCTCCTATTAGTTATGCAATTTGTTATGGACCCCTTACTGTTCATCCCCCCTCTCCTTCTTATGTCCAATCCCATCCCCCCAGCTATATCTCTTCTTATCTCATCACTCACCTTTTCAATGTTGGAATCTGGCGTGGAGATTAACTGTACATCTCCCAACCGTCTCCCCCAACTTCCTAGTTTAAAGCTCTTTTCATGAGATGAGCCAGCCTCCCTCCCAGAAGTCTATTTCCTTCCCTACTCAAGTGAAGTCCATCCCGTGAGAACAGCTGTCTGTCCCCGAAAGACTCCCAGTGGCCATACATCCCAAAGCCCTCCTTATACCACCACTCCCTTAGCCAAGTATTTATTCTCACAATCCTATCAGCCCTTTGCTGCCCTTCTCTAGGAACAGGCAGAATCCCACTAAAGATGATCTGAGCCTCTATTTCCTTGAGCGTCTTCCCCAGCCTGGCATAATCTCCCTTGATTTTCTCTAACGAGAACCTAGCCGTGTCATTTGTTCCGACATGAAGGATTATCAAGGGGTTCTTACCTGCTCCTTTTAGTATCCTTTTCAACCGCAGGTCCACATCCCGTATCTTTGCGCCCAGTAGACAGCACACCCTTCTGTTCTCTGGGTCCGCCCTGGTCACAGGCCTATCCAACCTCCTCAGTAAGGAGTCCCCAATCACATAAACCTGCCATCGCCTGGCTACAGTGCGATCTACCAATCTATTTTCTGTTCCCTCTAGTCGAAACCTGTGTCCGTTCCTATTTTCCCTCATACTCACCCTTGTGCTATCCTGTAACCCCCCAGGGCCGAGATTTGGTGCTGTCTCCATCAACTCCTCCCCTCTCTCTATTGGACTAGCTGCTCTTCTCTTCTTCCTCACCCTCTCGCCTTCAGTTACCATCCGCTGCCCCCCCTCCTCGTTATCCAAACACCCAAACCTGTTACTAAGTTCTATTTCCCTTTCACTAGCCCTCCTTTTCCTTGGCCTGCTTCTCACGGTCACATGCTTCCACTGCCCTTGTTCTTCCCCTACAATTCCCGCCTCACAGGCCTCAGCATCTGCTTCCACCTGCACCCCTGAGCATTCCCCTTCTGCCCCTCCTTGCCTTTCCTCCATCAGCTGCTCGAACCCCCTTCTAAACTCCACCAGGGTATTTACCTGCATCTCCAACCGCTTAATCTTTTCTTCCAGTAACTGTATTAGGCAGCACTTCATACAAACATACCTCTGTTCAGGCTCACCTGCTAGGACCATGTACATACCGCAGCTTCCACATGCAATCATCTGCATTCTGTCCTCTGCTGCCTGGCTCATGGCTGCTGCAGTCTCTGCCCACAGCACCTGGGGACACAGAGCACACAATACACCGCGCCCTCCTGCCTCCCCTTCCACCTCCCCCTGCAAACTCCCACTCAAACTCCCCTGTTAGCAGCCCTGTTTGCTGCCTCCTGTGCCGCTGCCTGGCTGGGCGGCCGCTTTTATAGGCCCCCTACTCAGCCAAGCTCCGCACCCTAATCACGGCTCGGCGTCCCTCCCAGCACCCTGCCCCTACAGGCCTCTACACACACAAGCACTACAAAGATAGACGCAAGTACAGATACCTTCTCCTCCAATGAGACTCCCACTCAAACTCCCCTGTTAGCAGCCCTGTTTGCTGCCTCCTGTGCCGCTGATCTTCAGTAAAATCAAGGAAGAGGAAGAGGAATAATAATGAGAATAATGAGACCTCTTCCCATAACTGATCTCATTTTCTCTTATAGACCTTTCACTTGTGAGCTCCCAGCACGCGGACTGTCAGCATCAAACCAGCTGGCACCTTCGCTGGTAACCGCAACGGGAGGTTTTTGTCTGAGCTCAGACTGGCTTCCCCCGACTGTGAATCCTGCACAGTGATACTGGGCAGTGTCCTCCGGCCCCAGGACGGTCATTTGCCGATACAGCAAGTTGTTGGGATTGTCTCTGCAGATAGTGAATCGCCCTCTGACTGCATCAACGTAGTGTGTGCTACTCCCACTCCCGCTGCTGATATGGGTGACCCACTCCAGTCCCTTCCCGGCGGCCTGACGAACCCAATCCATCCAGAAGCGACATGCCATAGGTCGCCTAGTAATTCTCTGGCAGAGGTAATAATAGAACACAGTCCCCATGAGTCTAGTGCTTATCCACTGCATGAAAGCTTTCTGCAGCCAACGGCAGATGTGGGATGCATTTAAAGTGTCGATACAGGCAGGAGACCATCTCTCTACCCTGAATTCATTTTTCACTCAGTGCTGGGTAAAATTTTGTTCTCAGTCACTCAGCACAAATTGAGAATCATTATTTACTACAGGGAAGTGACTACATATTGACAGCAATGTTACTGCGAAGAGAATTTGGCCCCTTCTCTTTATGTTCGATGTGTACAGTAATTGTATGTATAATGCAACATATACCTGATTTGAATGGAAAGAAGAGCCTCCACACACAGGGGTTTTCATGGTTGAACTAACTCTCATTAAAATCGCACCAAATTGGACAATGGGTGTATTTTTCTTGTGTAGACAAGGCCTGAGAATCTGGGCCTCTGTTTTCTCTCTCTGCCCCCACAACCAGGACCAAATTTGAGTACAACAAAGAGCAATTAATCGCAGTTTTAATAGCACTGGTAAACAATAGAATGCCTATTGAAATTCATTAAATTTTTCGATATTTTTCTACATTTTAAAATATAATGATTTCAATTACCACACAGAATACAAAGTGTACACTGTTCACTTTCTATTATTATTTTTGTTACAAATATTTGCACTGTAAAAATGATAAACAAAAGAAATAGTATTTTTCAGTTCACTTCATACAAGTACTGTAGTGCAATCTCCTTATCATGAAAATGCAACTTATGAATGTCAATTTTTTTGTTAAATAACTACATTCAAAAACAAAACAATGCAAAACTTTAGAGCCTACAAGTCCACTCAGTCCTACTTCTTGTTCAGCCAATCGCTCAGACAAACAAGTTTGTTTACATTTACAGGAGATAATGCTGCCTACTTCTTATTTACAATGTCACCAGAACGTGAGAACAGGCGTTCGCATGGGACTTTTGTAGACTGCATGGTAAGGTGTTTACGTGCCAGATATGCTAAACATTCGTATGCCCCTTCATACTTCAGCCACCATTCCAGAGGACATGCTTCCATGCTGATGATACTCGTTAAAAAAATTAAATTTGTGAATGAACTCCTTGGGGGAGAACTGTATGTCTCCTGCTCTGTGTGCCCCAATTCTGTCCTATATTTCATGTTATAGCATTCTTGGGTGGTAGCCCAGCACGTGTTGTTCGTTTCAAGGACACTTTTGCTGAAGATTTCATAAAAAGCAAAGAAGTTATCAATGTGAGATTTCTCAAGATAGCTACAGCACTCGACCCAAGGTTTTAGAATCTGAAGTGCCTTCCAAAATCTGAGAGGGATGATGTGTGGAGCGTGCTTTCAGAAATCTTGAAAGAGCAACACGGTGATGCAGAAACTACAGAACCCAAACCACCAAGAATATATAATCAACCTTCTGCTGATAGCATGTGACTCAGAGAATGAAAATGAACCTGCGTCAGTCCGCACTGCTTTGGATTGTTATCGAGCAGAACCTGTCATCAGCATGGACGCACGTCCTCTGGAATGGTGGATGAAGCATGAAGGGACCTATGAAGCTTTAGCACATCTGGAATGTAAACATCTTGCGACGCTGACTGCAACACTGAGACGCGAACACCCGTTCTTCTTCGAGTGCTTGCTCATATCCATTCCATTAGGTGTGCGCGCGCTGCGTGCACGATCGTCGGAAAATTTTCTACCCTAGCAACACCGGCGGGTCGGCTGTGGAGCCCCTAGAGTGGCGCCCCCATGGCGCTGAACATATACCCCAGCCGACCCGGCGCCCCCTCAGTTCCTTCTTACCGCCCCTGACGGTCGTTGGAACTGTGGAGCGCGGCGTAGCTGTTCTCCACTCTCCCTAGCTTAGTTAGTTATTCACAGTTATAGTTATAGTTCTAGTTGTTTATAGTTAAATAGTTGTTAAAAATTGTTCATTTGTTCTAGTTGTTATACTAGTTCAGGGGATTAAGGGGGTCATCTCCCCCTTTCTCCCCCGGCCGCGGGGCCGGGCTCATGCCCAACGCTCCCGGCTTCAAGCAGTGCGCCTCCTGCGCTAAGCCTATGCCCACGAGCGACCCGCACGACTCCTGTCTGAAGTGCCTGGGAGAGTCCCATCAAACAGATAAGTGCAAGATCTGTAAGGCCTTCAGACCAAGGACCAAGAAGGAGCGGGACTTTCGGCTCCGGCAACTCCTTATGGAGGCGGCACTTAGTCCGGACGCCCCATCAACGAGTCAGGCCCCGGCACCTAGCACCTCGGTGCGCAGTGTCCCGGCGGCACCGGCCATGCCGACCACGCGAGTGGCGTCGGACAAGCCTCCCCGGCACCGGACCTCGTCAGCACCGCAAGCACAACAAGTGCCTCGGCGCCGATCATTATCCCCGGGGCATAAAAAAGCCCATAAGACGGGGACCTCTGTGCCGAAGACGCCGGCTCCCCCAGTGCCGGGGGTAGAGCCGCGTCCGCCTGTGGAGCACCGGAAACAGGTGCCTCCAGCACCGTCGACTCCGGCGCCGAGGCCGTTGAGTCCGGTGCAGATAGCGTCTCCACCGAGACCGGCGGTGATACAGTGCCTCCCGTCGACTCCAGAGACCTTTGCGGCGGCAAGAGACTTAATAGCTCTCACGGAGCCGGCACCGCCTCAACCACCGGCACCGGCGGCACCGTTGACTCGCCCGGTCCAGTCTAGGGGGAAACCTGCCTTGATGCGCCCTCCATCGCAAGGGCTGGAACCACGGCACCGGTCCAGGTCCCGAAGCAGGTCCCCACGCCGCTCGCAGTCCCGGTGCCGAATATCGCCTTGGCACCGGTCGTACTCGCGGCCAAGATCTTCGTCGCGGCACTGCTCTACGTCTCGGCACCGCTATGATTGTCGGCACCGATCAACGTCGAGACGTAGTTCTCGGCACCGCCACGATCGACGCTCGAGGTCGAGAGGCCGCTCCCGGCACCGGGCCTACTCTAGGTCGTCGTCGAGGTCCAGATCCGACTCCTGGCACCGGCGAGGTCATCGGCACCAGTCGCGGTCCCGGCACCGATCGCCGGCACCGCGTGGAGATAGAACATCTCCGGACCGGCACCGTGCGGCACCGCAGCCCACGGGATTCGTCTCGACGCTCTCGGCACCACCATGGCCATCGAGATCGGTGTCTCGCTCCTCGGAGGACCTATCGAGATCGGCATACCCCCCTCAGGGGCAAGCCGAGGAACAGGACTTGGGCCATTGGCAGGAGATAACAGAGGACCCTACTCATGGCCCATCTCACTGGTCGTTCTGGACCCCGTGGGCGTACCATCAGGCCCAAGGGGCTCCAATAGCTTCGACCTCTCGCTCGGGCCACTCCGTTAGAAGGGCCCCGGAGTCCACCATCTCTCGGCCTCCGCCAGGGGGCATGGAGGCTTCCGCGTCAGCACCACCTGACGGCCAGGACCCAAGCGCAGGGGATGCTCAGGCCCAGGAGCAGGGAGACCAGGACCCTCCCTTGGATCCTGTACCACCGGAGGCATCTTCCTCTTCCTCTCCGGACGAGGCAGTGGCGGGCACATCGTGCACAGGTCCACCTCCAATAGACCTTCGGGCTCACCAGGATCTCCTGCGTAGGGTGGCCCGTAATATGGACCTGCAGGCGGAGGAGATAGTGGAGGTGCACGACCCCATCGTGAATATCCTCGCAGCGGATGCCCCATCGAGGGTGGCGTTACCCCTGATCCGCACAATACAAGCAAATGCGACTACGATATGGCAAACTCCTGCCTCTATCCCACCCACAGCGAGAGGGGTGGAAAGAAAATACTTTGTTCCGTCCAAGGACTACGGGTACTTGTATACCCACCCTCAGCCGTGTTCACTGGTGGTGGCATCAGTGAACGCAAGGGAGCGCCACGGTCAGCAGGCCGCAGCGCCCAAATCGAAGGAAGCTAAGCGCCTCGATTTGTTTGGCCGTAAAGTTTACTCAGCCGGAGGGCTGCAACTTAGAGCGGCTAACCAGCAGGCGCTCTTGAGCCGCTACAACTTCAACTCCTGGAACTCTATGGGGAAGTTCAAGGAGTTGGTTCCCCAAGAGTCCAGGGAGGAGTTTGGAGCCCTGGTAGAGGAGGGTAAGAAGGTGGCTCGGACCTCCTTACAGGCCTCCTTAGACATAGCGGACTCTGCTGCGAGAACCCTGGCATCAGGTATCGCTATGCGGAGGATCTCCTGGCTCTAGGTTTCGGGTTTGCCTCAGGAACTGCAGCAAACCCTGCAGGATCTACCCTTCGAAGGACAGGGGTTGTTTTCAGAAAAGACGGACTCTCGCCTGCAGAGCCTCAAGGACTCCAGGACGATCATGCGTTCCTTGGGGATGCATGTCGCGGGTCGTCAGCGCAGGCCATTCAGGCCGCAGCCTCAGCGCTTCTACCCCCCCCCCCCGCCTCGTCAGAGACAGGACTCGGCCCGGAGGCGAGGGCGAGGTGGTAGAAGAAGGTGGACCGGCCCTCAACCCGGTCAGAACCAGGGGCCACCTAGACCACCTTCAGGCCCCAGGCAGAACTTTTGAAGGTGCGGTCGAGGACGGCGCCCCAGTCATCCCCCAGGATCCAGTCCCCTCCTTTCGGGATCGCCTTTCCCATTTCCACCGTGCTTGGTCCCTTATAACTTCGGACCGTTGGGTCCTTCGCACGGTGGACAGGGGATACGCTATCCAGTTTTCTTCAATTCCCCCCTCCTCCCCCCCCTTCCCCGTCCCTCTTCAGGGACCCTTCTCACGAGCAACTTCTTATACAGGAAGTTTCTACGCTCCTCGATATGGGGGCCATAGAGGAGGTTCCAGTGGAGTTAAGGGGCAGGGGATTTTATTCCCGTTACTTCCTCATTCCCAAGTCCAAAGCAGGTCTGCGACCCATCTTGGACTTGCGCGGACTCAACAAATTCGTAGTAAAGTTGAAGTTCCGCATGGTCTCTTTGGGGGCCATTATCCCTTCCCTCGATCCTGGAGACTGGTTCGCCGCCCTCGACATGAAAGACGCATACTTTCACATCGCAATTTACCCGCCTCACAGACGCTTCCTGCGATTCGTGGTAAGCACGGTGCACTACCAATTTGCAGTCCTTCCCTTCGGCCTATCCTCGGCCCCAAGAGTGTTCACGAAATGTATGGCTGTCGTGGCAGCGTACCTTCGTCGACAAGGGATACAGGTGTTTCCGTACCTAGACGACTGGCTGGTACGCGGTCGCACCAAAGAGCAAGTGCAAGCTCACGTTCACATAATAGTGCACACATTCAACAAGTTGGGCATCCTACTCAACAAGGACAAATCCACTCTAGCACCGACCCAGAGAATAGAATTCATCGGCGCAGTTCTAGACTCCAGACGTGCACAAGCCATCCTGCCAGACAACCGCTTTTGCACCATCACGAGCCTCATTCAAGGGCTCAAGGCCTTCCCAACTACCACGGTGAGGTCGTGCCTTACCCTGCTGGGTCACATGGCCTCCTGCACGTACGTAACCAGGCATGCCAGACTTCGGCTTCGCCCACTCCAGATCTGGGTGTCATCAATATACCGCCCACATCGGGACAGCCTGAATATGGTGGTCACGGTCCCGAACTCGGTCCTGACCTCCCTCACCTGGTGGCTAGATCGCAATGTGGTTTGCAAGGGGATGCCATTTCACGCCCCACAACCCTCTCTGCACCTGGTCACAGACGCTTCATCTCTGGGTTGGGGCGCCCATCTCAACGAACACCATACCCAGGGCCTGTGGACTGCATCCCAGATAGCTCTGCACATCAATGTTCGGGAACTGATGGCGGTGCGCCTGGCGTGCCAGGCATTTCTCAACCTCCTACGTGGCCGCTGTGTGTTAGTTCTCATCGACAACACCACGGCCATGTTTTACATCAACAAGCAAGGAGGAGCACGTTCGTCAATTCTATGCCAAGAGGCCATTCGCCTGTGGGACTTCTGCATCGCCTACTCAATCCATCTCACGGCATCGTTCCTCCCTGGAGTCCAGAACACTTTAGCGGACCGACTCAGCAGGTCCTTTCAGACGCACGAGTGGTCTATCCGTCCGGACATTATACATTCTGTTTTCCAGAAGTGGGGGTTTCCCCAGATAGACCTGTTTGCATCTCGAGACAACAGGAAGTGCCACGTGTTCTGCTCCTTGCAAGGTCGAGCTCCGGGCTCCCTCTCGGATGCGTTTCTCCTTCCCTGGAAAGACCACCTGTTTTACGCCTTTCCTCCGTTTCCTCTGGTCCACAAGGTACTGCTCAAATTGCGCAGAGACCAGGCACAGGTAATTCTGGTCGCTCCAGCGTGGCCGAGACAACATTGGTACACCACACTGTTGGAACTCTCGGTTCAGACACCGATCCCGCTTCCATTATGTCCGGATCTCATCTCTCAGGACCACGGCCGGCTGCGTCACCCCGACCTGCAATCACTCCACCTCACGGCGTGGCTGCTCCATGGTTCACCCAGGCAGAGCAGCAATGCTCGCACTCTGTCCAACAGATTCTGCTGAGCAGTAGGAAGCCCTCAACACGGACCACGTACCTGGCCAAGTGGAAGAGGTTCTCCTGTTGGTGCGAACAACGAGCCACGTCCCCGTTACAGGCACCTATTTCTCTCATTTTGGAATATCTCCTCTCCCTAAAACAGCAGGGGTTGGCGATATCTTCAATTGGAGTTCACCTGGCCGCTATATCGGCCTTTCACCCAGGGGAACTCGCGTCTTCGGTATTCTCTAACCCGATGGTCGTTAGATTCCTCAAGGGCTTAGACCGGATGTACCCACAACAACGTCAGCCCGTTCCGACGTGGGACCTCAACCTGGTTCTCTCCAAGCTCACAGGTCCTCCATTCGAGCCACTGGCCACCTGTTCACTTCTGTACCTATCCTGGAAGACAGCCTTCCTCGTAGCCATCACCTCAGCAAGGCGCGTTTCTGAACTCAGGGCGCTTACATCCGAGCCCCCTTACACAGTTTTTCATAAGGATAAAGTGCAGCTTCGTCCACATCCCGCCTTTCTCCCTAAGGTGGTTTCTCCTTTTCATATCAACCAGGATATATTTCTCCCGGTCTTTCATCCTAAACCACATGCTACTCGCCAGGATCAACGTTTGCATTCTCTGGACGTATGCAGGGCCCTGGCTTTCTATATTGACCGCACAAGGCACTTTAGAAAGACGACGCAACTCTTCGTTGCGGTGGCCGACCGAATGAAAGGCTCACCGGTCTCCTCACAACGCCTATCCTCTTGGATTACGTCTTGCATCCGGACTTGCTACGACCTGGCAGGTGTCTCAGCACCGCACCTCACCGCTCATTCCACGAGGGCCCAAGCTTCCTCGACTGCTTTCCTGGCGCAAGTTCCGATCCAGGACATTTGTAGAGCTGCGGTTTGGTCATCAGTCCACACGTTTACAGCTCACTATGCACTAGTGCAGCAGTCCAGGGACGATGCTGCCTTCGGATCAGCGGTTTTGCACACGGCAATGTCTCACTCCGACCCCACCACCTAAGTTGGGCTTGGGAGTCACCTAATGGAATGGATATGAGCAAGCACTCGAAGAAGAAAAGACGGTTACTCACCGTTGTAACTGTTGTTCTTCGAGATGTGTTGCTCATATCCATTCCAAACCCGCCCCCCGTCCCCACTGTCGGAGTAGCCGGCAAGAAGGAACTGAGGGGGCGCCTGGTCGGCTGGGGTATATGTTCAGCGCCATGGGGGCGCCACTCTAGGGGGCTCCACAGCCGACCCGCCGGTGTTGCTAGGGTAGAAAATTTTCCGACGATCGTGCACGCGGCGCGCGCACACCTAATGGAATGGATATGAGCAACACATCTCGAAGAACAACAGTTACAACGGTGAGTAACCGTCTTTTCTCACTTTCAGGTGACGTTGTAAACAATTAGCAGGCAGCATTATCTCCTGCAAATGTAAATAAACTTCTTTGAAAAAAGAACAGGAGTACTTGTGGCACCTTAGAGACTAACAAATTTAATAGAGCATAAGCTTTCGTGGGCTACAGCCCACTTCTTCTGATGCATAGAATGGAACATATGATGGAGGTATATCTACAAATACAGCGAGCATGAACAGGTGGGAGTTGTCTGGAGAGACCCCAAAAGCAGATCACCTGAGATAACCTCATTGTTTCATTGTTATTTAACGTCTGTATAGAAGTAAGTCGATGCCTTGCTGTGCTAGGAGCTGTACAAACATAGTAGACATGTTTCTCAGTTACATGGGCTTGTCTTCACTGCAAAGCTAACTTGAGTTATCACTTGAGTGTTGCCACTCACTCAAGTCCAGACCACACACAAATACCCTTAGCTTGAGTGTAGTGAGCTTTTCATTGGAGCTGGCTGGCCTGTCACGAGGTATAGGGTGAAGCTAGAATTAGTGCAGCTTGCCAGCTGCTAACATGAGGTCTCTGTAGTGACGCAGGCTACTCAAGTACTGCTCATCCTCCAGTGCCTTCCCACGGTTCCCCTGGTGTGCCAAGAAGGGACAGACAAGTTATCCCACAATTCACTAGGAAGGTATCCAAAGAGAAGCTTACTACAAGTCAAATAACCCTGAGATAATCCCCCAGCAGCCCTAGTGTCACACAGGGGTGAGTGCAGCGTCAGTGTGGATATAGCAGTGGGAGGGGGATATTACAGCATTTCTATTCTCACTTGAGAGGTGTAACTTGCATGTTCATAACTCACGTTAACCCTGCAGTGAAGATACAACTTAAAGTCCTTTTGAGCCTAATGGCAACATAGAATCATAGAATATCAGATCCCTAAATGGCCCCCTCAAGGATTGAACTCATAACCCCGGGTTTAGCAGGCCAATGCTCAAACCACTGAGCTTTCCCTCCCCCCTTTATATCAAGGAGTACTGAAGAGCTGCCTCTTGAAGGATACCACAGGGGGAAATGATCCCCCCTAAACCTGCCCAGGGACTTGAACCCTGGACCCTCAGATTAAAAGTCTGATGTTTTACCAACTGAGCTAAACTCAGACCCATTCTAAGGCCATTAGACAGGAAGCCTGGTCCAGTGGTCAGGGCCCTCACCAGGAGTTGAATTCTTTGCTTTGCTACAGAGCTCTTGTGTGACCTTGGGCAAATCACATAGGCTTTCTGTTTGCCATTCGCAAAATGAGGGTAGCAGCACGTCCCTACCTCATGGGGACGTTTTCAGGAGAAATACATTAATACTAGCCAGGTGGGGATCCGAAACAGGGGAGTTTGACAGGGTGAGGTGATCTCCCTGCTCAACGAACAATGTGCGAGTACTCATCTTGGGGTGAGTCAGGTTGTTTGGCTGTTTGTATTTCTCTTTCTCTTTCAGGTTCTTTAAGTTACAGGGTCAGATGGGATTGTGTGTCTGAGGACTGTTTGAGCCTTTTTCCCTGGATCATCCTTGATCAGCCTCAATCTGCCTTGTGATCACCCTCCCCTTGTGTGATTAACGAGGGGGTAGGGCTGACCTAGGAGAGAAGGCCTTAAAAGCCAGAGGCTAAGCAACCACGGGGAACTAGGGAACAGGGGTGTTTCAGAGGGAGTTTGTGGGAGAGAGACGTACTATAATCGCTATGGGAAGAGCCGCATCACCAGTGCCAACGCTGCTCCTGTCTCCTCCACCTGCACCGGTATCCAGACAGAGAACATAACCATGGATGCCTCTGTTGCCGGCACAGAGTGCCTGAGGACAGCAACAGCGGGGTTCGTTGCCCGGTGTGCTTTGCGCCAATAAACACACCAGGGGTGGAGAAGCAAAAAAAGTTTATTTGGGATCCCAAAGCGGTGCTAGGAGACAGGCACGTCTCAAATCAAGCACACTAACAGAAACTGTTTTTCTTCTTTTATACATTTTGCAATTAAGCTTTACCCCCCCCCCTTCCCTTTCTTTCTTCCCCTTTAGCCCTCCCTTCCCTGGTAACAGTTACTAAGCAAATAACGATTACATTTAAGCAGTTAAGTTATTTTTGGCACCTATAAGCCTAGCTCGTTAGTAACTTCTTTAAACCGTTATTTTGTCCTTTTTTTCTTTAGCCAGAAACATGCAGGCCTCATTATTACCGCTTGATACCGGTGTGAGCAGGGGGTTGCACACAGATAACTGGTTGCTTACATATTCCAATTGCACCTGGCTTTTGAGGTTCATTAGAGTTTAAACATGGAAGAAGTTTGGTTCATATAGGCCTAGTGCAGGAAGGCTTTATTGACACTTGTGGTCGTCTACCCTCCCGAGTTACCTAGGGTGAGGCCTAGTGACGTCAACACCTCTACCCAGATCCTGCTGTGCATTTGCAGAGACTGTGACCTGCATTTCCCACTCATAGAAAGCCAGATAATATGAGTCAAGAGTGTAACACTGTTGCAAAAAAAGCGAACATCATTCTGGGATTTATTAGCAGGAGTGTTTTAAGAAAGACATGAGAAGTGATTCTTCCGCTCTACTTTGCTCTGATTAGGCCTCAACTGGAGTATTGTGTCCAGTTCTGGGTGCCACATTTCAGGAAAGATGTGGACAAATTGGAAAAAGTCCAGAAAAGAGCAACAAAAATGATTAAAGGTTTAGAAAACATGACCTATGAGGGAAGACTGAAAAAACTGGGTTTGTTTAGTCTGGAAAAGAGAAGCCTGAGAGGGGACATGTTAACCGTGCTCAAGTACATAAAAGGTTGTTACAAGGACGAGGGAGAAAAATTGTTCTTCTTAATCTCTGAGGCTAGGAAAAGAAGCAATGGGTTTAAATTGCCCTGTTTGTGTGAAGATACCTCGTAGGTATAAATCACAAATACATGGAGTGTCACCAACAATCAGCCACCACTAGAGGGAGCAGAGAGCCACAATGTCTAATAATGGTGATCAGACCCTCATCACCATGAGCTAAAAGCTGCCCTGGCTGCGAAAGCTCGTCCCAACTTTCCAAGTTCCATTGCAGCTCCAATCCTCATATGGACCATCTCTTCTGACAAAACTCGCCTGGGAAGGAGCCATCGGGGGGACTGAACCCTGGCTAGCTACATCTGAAATCACGCCAGAGCTGAAAGAGTTCTATTTGTTTGTGCAAAGTCAGTTGCTGACTAATACACCTGTATGTTGTCCTGCTGCTAGAGGGCACACAGCCGCACACGGTAGGCATGGGTTACACCTGCATTTTCTTAAGATTTAATAGTGGACTCTAGCCTTTGTAGGCTAAGTTTTGGCATGGCTTCTTGATGATTTGGGAATCTGTCCATGCAGTTTATGAGTTCTGTGTTTGCTTAGGAACTGTCCATCTGTATCTTTATTAGATTGCAAACTCCATTTTGAGTGTGGGGGTGGGGTGGGGTCTTCTCTGTGATCTCTTTGTCTCTATGGTAGACGGAAATGCCAAGGTGTAATGATTCAGCACTGACAGTAGAGGGTCATTAAATTGGGATGGTCCCCTATTCAAATACAAACATCCTAGAGAGTAGACTGGCTCCGAACCTGGAGTCTGTTTGTCAGGGAGTGGTCCACTGGCAATGAAGTTGCCTGAGGAGACAGATCCAGGGGTCACACCTGACGGGGATTGGAAGGGTAGAAAGGCAGGAGCTGATCTATTTGGGGTCTTTGGCCGTTGTCACCAGTCCAAGTCGAAGGGAACTGTTGCAAGAGCCTGATGAGGTGGGGGAACCCTGCCTGCCTAAACATAGCTGGTCCCCAGAGGATTCCCAAGGGAAGGGTGAGCCAGAGTGAGGGGCATTGTGTTTAGGATATTTGTGGGTTTCTATATGATCTGCTCTCTCTGTGTATTTCTTGTGCTTAAGTGAAGTGCAATAGTATTTTAGAATCCCATGCAAAGTCTGTCTCCATGTTACATGTTTCACCTTATCATGGCCCCCCTGGGAGAGTTAAACTGGAAGGCTCCTATCTTCGGGGGGATTCTGGAAGAGGGTGAGTTTAAGCTACAGGGAGTCAGAGGAGTCCACACTGATTCTAGCAACGGGATAGATGGACCCCCTGGTTCTAACTCTCAGGAGGGGGTGCTAGATAGATCAGCACCCTGGGCATGTGCATAAGGACCCCAAGACAGGACCAGTGTCTGGGCTTGTGTCTGTTCAGACTCTGGAAGCTTGGAAGACATGGAAACCAGTGGCTGGGTCCCCTCACAGCAGTCTGGTGGGGAAATGGATCAGAGCTTTGACAGCTTCCTAACAGGTTGTGTGGAAGTGGCTGCTTTTACAGTCCCAATCCAGTAGAGTCATGCGAATGCGGAGAGGGGTTCAGGAAGAGCTGCCACTTTTATTTCCAGCAGCGGTCGACATGGTTTTTAGTGGAATGATGAAAAAGAGCAGCCCTGCTCCCATCTGCTTTGCAAACTATTATTCTGTTCCCTAGGTTGGGATTTGCAGACAGACCGAAGGAAGTTAGGTATCCAGCTCCCCAAACTGCTTTAGGATTCTTTGCAAAGCCCAACCCCAGTGTCTTTTGGGGAAGAGATATTGTGTGTGACATGAAGGATAGAGGGTGACAGTCCGGACGTAGGGAGCTGGGCTGGAAAAGGCTGAGAAGCCAGTGGAAGGGGCTGAAGCCCAAAATAATTGAGAACAAATTAAACCTTCATATGAATTTATCCATAATCTGTGTCCTTTGAAGAAGCAAGACTGAGGTGCAGTTTATGGGTTGATTTAATGGGAGTGGTGTCTAGTCTGATGTTCAGGCGAAAAGAGTGTAACTGTTCTGGAAAGGGATCGTTTTATGGAGTGCAAGGCGGCACCTCTAGAGTTTAGGGATTATGTGCTGGAACATCTACCCTGAAAGGAAAACTTGCCACACGTTCTCTCAGTCACGGCCCTGGTAGTGTAGTTCTGTAGCTCAGTTTACAGATACTCTTCCCTCCTGCTCTTCTGGGTTTGTGTGTCACTCCATTATTCATTTTCCCCAATGCTGCTGCTGTCCCGGTTTCCCCACTGAGGGAGAGGGAGCAATACTGGAGAACAGAGTGTCTTTCCCCCTATACAGTAATCATTGCCTACAAAGAGCTGGGAATTGACTAACAATAGTGTCAGCGTTTACAGTGGAGCAAATCCTATGCCAGCCTGGAAGGAAATTTAATTTACTAAAAAGTAAAAAAAAACAACAGCTACTGAACATTTTTTGTGCATTTGTATTTATTTTAATTTTTGCAAAGCGCTCGCCATCCCCCAGGGCAGCTGCGGGACAGAGCTCAGTGTCCCTCCGCTCCCTGTTACAGCAAAAAGCATAAAAAAATCAAGGACTGTCACAGTAATCAGCTAGAGGCCCATTCAGTATGATTCATGATTTTCAGTCAGCATTTGATTGGTGGGAGAGTTGTGAAGCAGCAGCACAGGAAGCGTAATGGCAGGTGTCGTCGTCGAAGTCAGCCAATCCGGTTTCGTCAGCGTTTGAGTTATTAATTCATAATTCTTAGTCCTGGGGAGAGATGGCAAACGGTCATTATAGTCCCAGTAACCCACAGGGAATCAGACAAGAGCCCTCCCCCACTCCCTGAAGGAGTTTAGTCCCTTTCTAGCCCCGTACAGCTGTGTGTGGCAGACAGCATTTCACTTACAGTATTGTGCGTTGTACAGCGATGCCCTTTACAAACTGCTATTGATGGCATTGGATGGGGAAATGAGGGAGGAGAGGGCAAGGAGAGATTTGGGAGGGCTGGAACTGAGCTCTTGGATTTGTTAAAGGGAAGGGCTATTTTAGAAATTAAAACTTTCTTTGGGGGATTTGAGCTACCACTGGGATTTATGCGCTGGTTCCCACACTCCTCAGATCCCTGCCAGTGTGTCAGTATTTACACACAGAGGGAGGGTTTACTCTGTCTGCCATGGGGATGCTGTTTCAATGAGACAGCATTGCACTTCCCAGCATTGCAGTCAATGGAGAGGCTGACAGGAGGGAAGGGGAAGAAGCCGTGTGTGTTTGAAGGGGGCAGCCCAGTGATGTTGAGAGTAGCCCTCTGCCCTGCTCCTGATCTGTGGGGCATGAACCTGGTGGTGAAGTGGCTGCTGTGAGATCAGGAAAACTGGTTGTGGAGAGGAAGCATGTCACAAAGCCAGTGCTGCTACGCGGTACATTCTTCCAGGTTTGGCTAATGGAAGCCCCAGAACACCCACGGAATTGGCGCCTATGCTCCTGAGAGGCAACAACCACACTGTTCCCCAGTTCTTTTCGGCCCCTATTCTAGGGCCTCCACATCTGTGGTGATTCTCCATCCTTCTTACCTCTCTTCTCCCACAGCCCTCAGTTCAGGTCTTCTGCGAGAGGGCTCCCCACAGTGTTCCACACTTCAGGCCCCTTTGCCTGTGAGTCCTACCCCTGCTAAGCAACATCTCCTGAGAGCTCGATCTAGAAATAACCCTCTGCTTCTTGGCTCAGCCTGCCCTGACTCAGCTAGTTTGTCCCCTTTACCTAGGGACCTCTGCACACACCTTCTGTTCAACAGGGTTTCCCAAAGTGAGTCCAAGTCCCATATTCAAAATTGACGTAGGCACTTAGGAGCCTGAGTCCTGGTGAAAGTCCGGGGATATGAAGTACCGAAGTGAACCTCACTTTTGAAAACGCAACTTACAGTCTTAAAACATGTAGTCGCTGGTGAGGACTCTACACAGGATATTTTTCTTTAAGGTGTGCCCAAAGCTCACTTAGAAATCATGGGCTTGTTGCAGGAATGACTAGATGAAATTCCCTGGACTGTATTATGCAGGAGGTCAGACTAGCTGAATGGAATGGTCCCTTCTGGCCTTAAAATCTGTGAACCTATGAATTGTGCTAGTGGTGTTCTCTGTTATTAACATGAATTTGAGCCTGGCACTCACCCATCCCCTCTCTAACTACCAGAGAAGCAGGAAAATGACACCTCATAAACTAAAAGGTAAAGCTTTGTTTCTGCTCGCTAGTTGTTACTCCTTGGCATGGACTAAAGGCAGCAGCTGAAGGAAACAGTTTCGTGCCATTCACGGATGCTGCTCGGTGGGGGACCCTTCTCTGTCAGGGCTGGTGGGCAGCAGCAAGAGAGGGGGGCACTTTTTCCATTCACTGAGGTTGTACCATAAAATATACTAAGGGTGCCTCCTTTAACTCAAATGGCTCCAGTCTCAATTCCCATTATGAGAGCTGCCAAGATAATGCAAGAGATTCTCGAAGAGAGAGAACTTGAGATACTCACCACAGATCATTTGAACCAGAAACGCTTTAGAGAGAAAAAAAACAAGAAAGTTATTTGTTTCCATTGACTTCCTGTGTCATTGGGATGAGGCTGGTTAGCTCCTATCCCTGGCAGAAGCAGCTGAGGTGCTTGTGTCACGGCAAATTTTCCCAGAGCCCCTACTGACTTCTATTGTAGCCCAGGGTGCTTGGCACCTTTTGCAATCGAGCCCCAGGCATCTGTACTTGAAACCCACAACTGTGAGACCCCCTAAATGAGTGACAACTTTTCCTCCTGTTGGCCTAAATGCGTAAGGGAAACAGCATAGTAAGCAAATGTCAGTCAGTGAGGGCCTCTATTTCTCCAGCACACAAACTTCTTAGAACCATATGTACACACTGAATCTGAGACTTGGACAAAAGCTGCTTTTAATCTATCTAACCACAATGATAGATGTAAAGAATGTTCTTAATAAGTGAGGAGAACCTTTCATCCTCCTTCCCGCTCACTCAGACAATCCAAACTCAGCTACAGGGAATGCTAAGACACTGTCCCTGAACAGTTCACCTTTGGGCAAAGAGGAAAGCGCAGACATGTCCGATCATATTTCTGAGAGAAAATCGTCATTATAATAGAGAGTATGTTATTCCTACCATTACTTTCATTGTTACCAGCAGCATTTGTATGGGCCCAGCGCTGCTTCCCTTTAGGCAAGGGATGGAGACAATGAGAATGGCAGCTATAGATTGATCTTGGCCACCAGGTTATAAAGCAACACCTGAAACTCCAGATTTTGGACCATGGTTATGACTCTCTATACCTTGGGGGAGTAACCCCCATATTCCCCATTTTTATATAACTCTGATCTTGCATATAAAGCATGCCTGGTAAGGTATCAGGGGAAAGGTTATGATCTGCTGAATGACATTCTTCTATCTAAACATGTGTAGCACCAATTCATATGAAATTATAAGAATTGTGTTGTATGGTTTTCACTAAAATATGCTGTGGGTTCGGAAGACACCCAGATACTAGCTACATAGAGACAATGACAAGGGAGGTAACCAACACCGGGATGGGTGCCATTGAACAGACATCACTGGTCATTGTCCAGCAAGGGAGCTACAATGCAGTGACTCACCTGCATGAGGCCACATCAAGGGAATTGCTCAACCTTGGCTGGGGACTCATGACACAGAGGCCCCATGCCTGGCCTTTCTCCTGCCCCCACCTATGCTGCAAGGTGGGCACTCACAGGAGACTGAAGACTCCAGCAGAGGAGACTGGCCCAGATTTCAAGGGTGAAATCTGTAGATGAAGGACTCCAATATCCAGTGGGGTGAGAAAATGTGCTTAATCTAGATGTTAGCCAGTCTAATAGGGTTGAGAGTTTAGACTGCATGTTTATATATTATTTTATTTTGGTAACTAACTCTGGCTTTTCACCTATCACTTAAAATCTCTCTTTTGTAATCAAAACATTTGTTTAACTGTTTATCTTTACCAGTGAGTTTGTACGAAGTGTGCGGCAAAACTGCTCAGGTTTGCAAAGGCTGGTGTATATCCACTTTCCATTGATGAAGTGGTGAAACAATTATTAAATTTGCACTGCTCATCTTGAGCAGTGCAATATGGTATATTCCTGAGATACAGTGCTGGGAGCTGGGGGAATTTGGCTGGTGCCTTCTCTGTGTGATTTATGAGTGGCTCTGGAAGCATTCATGCAATCTAGCTGAGTGTGGGGCTCCACATGTGGTTGTGCTGAGTGATAACAGCTCCTGGAGGGGGTTGCTGCTGGTCACTAGCAAGGCATTGTGAGAGACAGCCCAGGCTGGAGAGAGTTGAGGGAGCACAGCAGTCCCCCAGTCCCAGGCTGCACCCTGGGGATCCCATCACAATAGGAACCATATTATTGGTCTGATTTACCATCATGAGAGAAACTAGGAGTGCCACTTGCTATCCGTTAAGGGAATGGGCTTCCATCACTTAACCTGGCCTCTGTTAAAATTATCAGGGTAATGTAGCAGACTCGTAAAGTAAAGTGAATTCGCACCACTGACGCTGCGAACCTCTGCTCTAACTCCAGTGAAGCTACATCAGTTTACTCTGGTGCATCTCCAATACAGAGATGTGGATTTACACCTCACTCACTTTATTGGAGCTAAGACTGATTTCCATCAGCTAGGCATTTGGCCCCACTAATGTTCATCGAGCTATAGATGAGTGACACCAGTCGTTGATCTGTCCCCACTTATTTTATTGGGGCAACACCAATTTACATCATCTGGGAATCTGCTCCCTTGTATAGATGAGGTCATGTATGTGATCGCCTATGGAGATACTATTATCCCCAGTCTCAGGTATGCAGATTCACAGGATTTCCAGTGAATCACAGCTCGCAATATGTATGACTCCTTCTGGGACCTGGTCATAATGAAGAGAGCCCACAGAAACGCAGTAAATTGCCTACTTGTATAATGGGAGAATTGAAATTGCGATGAACACTCGGATTAACTCTTAGATATCCCTGTGTGACTTGGAAGCCCATAGCTTTGTGTTTTGCCTCACTCTTTCCACGTGTGTCTAGGCTATTCCAGCTGAACACTGGGCTCAGGGTTCAGGCTTGCTAAGAGGTACTGAGATGATATAAAACAGCTGGAGAGCAAAATAATGTTGAGTACTCACCTTAAAAAGATGTCGAGCTGGGTGTACGACCTCCTGGAAGGAAATAGTTAGAGTAGGATCAAGAAACGCCCTTCTCCAAAATCACTTCAATGTAGTAGATTCCTCACAATGGCAACAGCTTTACCAGCCAGTTCTACACTAGAAGCGCTTTGCCAGTACAGTTCTACCAGTACGCTAGTGTGCTTTTGCTGGTATAGCATATTCTCTCTGAAATGAGGCCATGTCTACACTAAAGAGCATATGCCCCCATAGCCCCTAGAGTACAGGCTGCATATGCTGATTTAAGGACTTCTTCCGACGTAATAACACTACCTCCCCGCTTGACGTTCTGTAAGCTGAGAGACTCAGTCTTGTGTCAGTATAGTTGCCTCTATGCTGGGGATTTTCAGCATAGAGTTTTTCACACTGCTAGCTGATATAGTGATGTTGGCAGAACACTGAAGTGTACACCAGGCCCAGCAATAGCAGGAAAAGCACAATTTTGCTGGTTATAACTGCAGTTACAGTAGTCATGCCTGACCAACGTGATTGCCTTCTATGATGAGATAACTGGCTCTGTGGATGAGGGGAGAGCAGTGGACGTGATATATCTTGACTTTAGGAAAAGCTTTTGATATGCTCTCCCACAGTATTCTTACCAGCAAGTTAAAGAATTATGGGCTTGATGAATGGACTATAAGGTGGATAGAAAGCTGGCTAGGATGTCGGGCTCAAGGGTAGTGATCAACATCTTGATGTCTATTTGGCAGACGGTATCAAGTGGAGTGCCCCAAGGGTCGGTCCTGGGGCCAGTTCTATTCAACATCTTTATTAATGATCTGGATGATGGAATGGATTGCATACTCAGCAAGTTTGCAGATGACAGTAAGCTGGGGGGAGAGGTAGATATGCTGAAGTGTAGGGATAGGGTCCAGAGTGATCTCGACAAATTGGAGGATTGTGCCAAAAGAAGTCTGATGAGGTTCAAAAAGGACAAGTGCAGAATCCTGCATTTAGGATGGAAGAATCCCATGGACTGCTACAGGCTGGGGTCTGACTGGTTAAGCAGCAGGTCTGGAGAAAAGGACCTCGGGATTACAGTGGATGAGAAGCTGGATATGAGTCAGCAATGTGTCCTTGTTTCCAAAAAGACTGACGGCATATTGGTCTGCATTAGTAGGAGCATTGCCAGAGGATCGAGGGAAGCGATTATTTCCCTCTATTCGGCACTGGTGAGGCCACATCTGGAGTATTGTGTCCATTTTTGGGCCCCCCACTACAGAAAAGATGTTAGACAAATTGGAGACAGTCCAGTGGAGGGCAACAAAAATTTTAGGGAGCTGGGGCACATGACTTACGAGGAGAGGCTGAGGGAACTGGGCTTGTTTAGTCTGCAGAAGAGAAGAGCAAGGGGTGTTCCAGAGAGGATGGAGCTCAGCTGTTCTCAATGTTGGCAGATGACAGAACTAGGAGCAATGGTCTCAAATTGCAGTGCGGGAGGTCTAGGTTGGATATTAGGAAACAGTATTTCACTAGGAGTGTGGTGAAGCACTGGAATGGGTTACCTAGGGAGGTGGTGGAATCTCCTTCCTTAGAGGTTTTTAAAGGCCCGGCTTGACAAAGCCCTGGCTGGGATGATTTAGTTGGGGTTGGTCCTTCTTTGAGCAGGGGGTTGGACTAGATGACCACCTGAGGTCTCTTCCAACCCTAATCTTCTATGATTTGTGACAGACCCAGACCCATGGGGTACAGAAGTCTGGTAGAGGGCAAATATACTGGTCACTGGATGAGTAGTTTTCTGTTCCTTGAGTGACCAGAGGAGGGGCTCCACTAGAGTAATCAGGAACCTGCTAGAACCAGTTAAGGCAGGCAGGCTAATTCGGACACCTGGAGCCAATTAAGAAGAAGCTGCTAGAATCAATTAAGGCAGGCTAATCAGGGCACCTGTTTTTAAAAAAGGAGCTCATTTCAGTTTGTGGTGCGAGTGTGAGGAGCTGGGAGAAAGAGTTGCAAGGAGTTGTGAGTGTGCTGTGCTGCTGGAGGACTGAGGAGCACAAGCATTATCAGACACCAGGAGGAAGGTCCTGTGGTGAGAATAAGGAAGGTGTTTGGAGGAGGCCATGGGGAAGTAGCCCAGGGAGTTGTAGCTGTCATGCAGCTGTTACATGAGGCACTATAGACAGCTGCAGTCCACAGGGCCCTGGGCTGGAACCTGGAGTAGAGGGTGGGCCTGGGTTCCCCCCAAACCTCCCAATTGACCTGGACTGTGGGTTCTCCCAGAGGGGAAGGACTCTGGGATGTTCCCCAACCCACATGGTGAATCTCTGAGGCAAGAAAATCTGCCAATATGCGCAGGGCCCACCAAGATAGAGGAGGAACTTTGTAACAGATTCTATAAGTTTTGCTATCGCAGCTATGTCAGTAAGGAATCAAACCTCTTTACACCCCATACAGATCGAGCTATGCCAGCAGAAGTCTATATGTAGGCATGGCCCCAGACAGCTCTGCGATGGGAAACAGTCCCCCCTATCCTTGCTTCTCAGGGGTGAGATTAACCTCCAGAATCTGGACTATGGGGGCTTCCTTTCGTGACTCTGATCCCTCAAGATAAGAATTAGAGATGATCAACATTTTTCATAATGAAAATTTCCAAGCAAATTGTCAGGTTTTTTTTTACAAAATCAGAAATGAAAAAGTTTTGAATTTTTTCCATCCCCCGCCCCCTTTCTTTCTTCTTTTATGGAGCTGTTTGAAAAATTATAAATATGTTTATGGCAAATTTCAAAGGAAAATAGCATTTGAACTCTATTTGCAAACAGGACTCTGGGGAATCAAAAAATTCAAAACATTTTTGGTTTTATTTTTCATAATTTTCATTGGAAAAAAATCTTTCCTGAGGGGCAACAGCTAATTCAGACCCTATCGTTTTATATTATAGTTGGGATTTTGTTTTCCAATCTGCATTATTTTGCATTTATCAATATGGAATTTCATCTGCCATTTTGTTGCCCAGTCACCTAGTTTTTTGTGAGACCCCTTTGTCACTCTTCACAGTCTGCTTTGGACTTAAATATCTTGAGTAGTTTTGTGTATCATCTGCAAATTTTGCCACCTCACTGTTTATCCCTTTTTCCAGATTGTTTATGAATAAAATAATATATGGAGATATACCTATCTCATAGAGCTGGAAGGGAGCCTGAAAGGTCATTGAGTCCAGTTCCCTGCCTTCACTAACAGGACCAAGTACTGATTTTACCCCAGCTTCCTAAGTGGCCCCCTCAAGGATTGAATTTACAACCCTGGGTTTAGCAGGACAATGCTCAAACCACTGAGCTAACCCTTCCCCCTGGTCCCACTATGGACTACTGCAGGACACCACTATTTACCTCTCTCCCTTCTGAAAATTGACCATTTATTCCTACCCTTTGTTTCCTAACTTTTAACCAGTTACTGATCCATGAGAGGACCTTCCCTCTTATCCCATGACAGCTCACTTTGCTTAAGAGCCTTTGATGAGGGACCTTGTCAAAGGCTTTCTGAAAATCTAAGTACACTATATCCACTGGATCCCCTGTCCACATGCTTGTTGACCCCCTCAATGAATTCTAGTAGATGGGTAAGGCATGATTTCTCTTTACAAAAACCATTTTGACTTATTACTGTTTAATTTATCAGTTTGTTCCAAAACCTCCTCTAATGACACCTCAATCTGGAACAGTTCCTCAAATTTGTCACCTAAAAAGAATGACTCAGGTTTGGGAATCTCCCTCACATCCTCAGCCATGAAGACCGATGCAAAGAATTCATTTAGTTTCTCTGCAATGGCCTTATCGTCCCTGATTGCTTCTTTAGCATCTTGATCGTTCAGTGGCCCCACTCGTTGTTTAGCAGCTTCCTGCTTCTGATTTACATAAAAAAAATTTGCTATTACTTTTTGAGTCTTTCGCTAGCTGTTCTTCCAATTCTTTTTTTGGCCTTCCTAATTATATTTTTACACTTCACTTGCCAGAGTTTATTCTCCTTTCTATTTCCTCAGTAGGATTTAACTTCCACTTTTTAAA